>NC_026149.1:6006332-6032359 GCF_000512975.1 Sesamum indicum | reverse complement strand
GAAGTAGAGAAGGGTTATAACTGGCAGCTTTTAGCAGCATTTGGGTACAAGTGAATAATTATGCCAAATAGAGTTGGGCAGCTGCACAAGCTTAAAAGGTTTGTGGTCCCTAATTAACTTTTACTTTGTGCATATTGCAAACAAATCATGTTACTCTACACTTTTCGATTGATGTTCTCTGTCTATTGTGTCTTGTCCATTTTTTGAGATATTTGTTTTCAAATTCTATAATTATGGTATTATATGAACTTTAAATTTATATATTTTCATATTATATATCAGAATAAATGAAATCGAATCTAGACCATTAATCGAAGAGATGAGATTTAGACCGTAAATCTAAATGTTAGAGGGATGAATAATCAATTCAGGGATTTCCCCTTTGATCTCAGTCACACTCGTTTGTTTCTACCTCTTTCCGCTTTGATCATCAGGATGCAGATGCAGTGGCCTCATACCCTTTGGCCCTTCCTCTCCGACTTTTGATATCATCAGGATAAGTAATTAACACGTGAATTTATACCATTAAATTTCTAACAAAAGTTAAAAGGAACAAATAAATTGAAAATCTTTTGAAGATACCCTCTAGCTCTAAGTTAGAAAGAAAAAGGGTTTAATGCAACTTATTCTCCTGTGATATTAAAGATGAGTAAATTATCCCTCTATAAAAAATAAATAGCAATTTATCCTCCTATATTTTAAAAAATGAATCAATTTACTCCCTGCTTAAGGAGGTAAATTAATTAGGGAGGTAAATTGATTCAATTTTAAAAATATAGGAAGGTAAATTGCTACATTTTAAAAAATACAGGAGGATAAATTACTATTTTATTTTTCATAAGGAGTTATTTGCGTATTTTTCAAAACACATGTATCTAAATTGCAATTTACCCGCAAGAAAAATGCAATTTTCCCAGTTTCTTATTAACATTCTTTATATGTTTTCATCAAATCAAATAAAAGCTTTCATGAACATAGTAGATTGGAATTTCATTTATAATATATGAAAGCTTTTTATTTATTTATTTATTTTTTTTTTGAGAAATCACAGTCACCTTTTTTTAAGTTTGTTATAATTACAAATATCTTTTTATTATTATTTAAAATATTATAAATACTTTCATGATTTTAACATTCGTCCCACATCGAGCTCATTATGTTAGCATCCATTAGATTTTTATCCAATTTTTATGGTAAACTGACCATGCAAAATGTCCTTTTATATTATAAATTGTAAGAGTTTAATGCAATTTACTCCCCTTGTGATATTGCAAACGAACAAATTACACCCTATGAAAAAAATAGTAATTTATCCCCTGTATTTTTTTAAAATAAAGCAATTTACCCTCATAAACGCTTAATTTTAAAAAACATAGGGGATAAACTTAAAAAATACAGGGATTAAATTGTTAACTTTTTTTCATAGGGAGGTAATTTGCATATTTACAATATCACAGGGGATTAAATTGTATTTTTCTAAATTATAATATATATATATATATTTTTAAAAATTTTTAAAAATATTTTTATGAACTAATATGCTTTATAAATTATTTACTTTACTCATCTGCTAATTCTACAATTTTTAAAATACATATATAAAATTTAAATTTAACAAAATTAAAGTAGTTATTGTCACCTTATCGTCCAAAAACTATAAAATTATTTTTCATTTGAAACGAATATGCATAATTTTTTAAATAATAAATAAAATATTTATATATCAATTTTCAAAATAAATTCTCATAATATATTTATTCACAGTAAGTAAAGTGTTTTTAGGTGAGATAAGATAAGGAAAAGAAGACACTGAAAGCGCGCCGGCGAGGGTGAAGTACAGCACACGTGAATATGGCGACACAAACTCTCTACACTGCGCCTCTGTTAAAAAGCGACGCATCAGATCCGTGACGTCATGTGACCCTCTTAACGCAGTTTACCTTTTTACTGATAAGGAATACCCAATCAGTTATAAATTAACTACCAATAAAGGGACAACACTTTCCTACTCCAAGTTGCCGTCAGAAAATTGCGCCCCCACCCCCCGTCCTTTTTTTAAAAAAATATGTTGTAATTATATTTATTTTTTTTATGATTTAAAAATTTTATTTAGTATTATCGACGTTTTGGTGAAGTAGTATATATTTTGGGAAAATAATGTCCCACCCCAACCTCCTTCCATCCGCATAGAGGGGGGCGACGACAACTGTGGTCGTCTAAAGCAAATTTGGGCGATTGCGATTGCAGTCGTCTAGAGAAGATTTGGGTGATGCAGGGGAGATATGGGAGATGGTCGTCATTGCCGTTCAAATTTAATAAATTTAAATTTTAAGGGCAAAGCTGAAGTCCTGTGTACAGGTTTGGGGTTGTGATTCTTGAGCAGATTACCCAACATTCATGTAGGATGCCACGTGTTTAAGTAGAATTCAGTTGATAGACGAAACCTTAATCCCCAATTAATTGTCCGGCTAATTTTCGGTCATTTTTGATCCCACGAACTAATATTGCTACTGAACTAAAATTTACGGGATGAAAATTATCAGTTCGATACTTACAGGACTAATTATGTCACTTCCCTTACATACAGAACCAATTTTCAATTGTACCTTCTAATGAAAAAAATTAGGGTAATTTAATTATATTAATATTTTCTGAAGTCAGACCACAGTATAAGAACACCCCAAGTCTTTTATAAATTACAAATTCACAGAAAATTGCAAGAAAAAATTAGTCGTAAAAATGTAAAACAAGTACCAATAATTAGTCATCCGGACACAAGACACATACTCAATCTTCTTCTTTTATTTATTTGTATCCACACGCATAATTTTATCCGGACAAAGCGAGACACTATAAGAAAATTATTCAATAATTATACAAAAAAATCAACGTCAACCTAATTACTATGTGAAATTCTCGTTGCTAATCCACATTATTTAATTCAAATCGTAAGAGCGTTGAGGCATCAATCGAAATATTGTGAGTTTGAATTCAAAAAATATGAGTAATTAATCTATTTTTGTATTAGTTAAGTTTTTGTTTATTTGTTTCTTTTAATCATATCAATTGCATTGAAAATATTGAAATATTTTCTGTTTGAATACCCACTTCTCATGCATTTATATTAATAAAAAAGAATCAATTGTCCAAAAATATTAATAGTAGTGGGCTATATGTATCTTATTTAATTAGCAAAGATAATATATATTAGTGGGTATGATGCAGAAAAAACCATAAAAATATATGTATATATGTAAACCCTCCTCCTCCCATACCTTTCATGCCAAATAATATTGGTGGGAGATAATGGGCACATGGTGACATGTGATTGGGGATGTGATCATTATATCTTTTGGTCTGTCTACGTGAATTTGTGCCCACATCATCAATTATGCATCGTTAAATCCCAAATGATATAATAGTTAAATTTAATGTTGCCTATTAAAATTTTGTACGTACATCAAGTATGAGTTGTCAGAGGACAAATGATAGCATCACAAATTGATGATGTTGGTATGAATTTGTACCCACATCAATTATGAGTCGTCAAATGATAAATGAGATCATCACAAATTTGATGTTGTCCATATATATGAATTTGTACCCACATTAGCTATGAGCAGTTAAATCACAATTGATTTGACGATTCACAACTCATACGGGTCTAAATTCACATGGAAGGCATCCAATTTTTGTAGATGTCTTCAAATTTTAATTTCTATGTTATATATGTTGTGAAAAATTATTTGTTTAGTCCTTTAAGTTTGCCTGCTATTAATTATAGTTCTTTAAATTTACTCGTTTTAGTTTTAGTACGATAACTTTTAAAATTGCTTAATTTCAATTCTTCACCCAATTTCGGACAATTTTACCTGCCTTACGCAGCTCTTCAAGAGCAACTTTAGTCCGTATACATTCATTCATTTTGCATCTTATAGCTAATGTTCTCCTAAAATGGTATAAGAGTCTAGATTTATTGAAAAAAATATTTATTTATATAACACTTAAAACATTAAAGCGGACTATTACCCTTTATCATCAAAAGGGTAAAAGAGTCGTAAATTAAGTTAAAAAACTAAATCTAATATTATAAAAAATAAAGGACCAATTTGTTGTTACTATTATTAAAGACCTTTATTGGGAGTCAATTAAAGTGGAAAAAAGAAGAAAACTTTCTTTTTCTTTTATTTATATAACTATTTCTTTTAGGCCTTCTCTTTTCGTATTTTGTATTTATTTTAATTCTTTTCCATTTTCTTTCTGTGTTTTTTTCTTTTTCCCTTTTTTTCCCATCTTTTTATCAAAATTAATTTCACCCCCACCACATACCCAAACCCACCAAAACCCTCCTTCTGTGTATCAGATTTAATATTATAAATCATATTGCATCTAATACTTTCATTTATTATATACACCTTCTACGTATTATATAATTTTTTTAAATAAAAATAAAATTACATAATGCATAATGTGTAAATAATTTAATAAATTTAAAATAAAAAATTCAATCCGCCCAATTGACCCTCAAAAAACACCGCAACAATATATAATTAGGGACAATTACATTTATACGAAATGACCTATGGTTTAATTATATAAATCACCGTACCTTTTGTATAATTATATAAATTACTCCTAACAGTAAAAAAATAGGATAGTTTGTTAATAATATTAATTTTTTTGGGGTGTATAATTCTTCAAAAAATATGACTCATTCGTGTAAATGATGTTGACGTTTTTAATGGGTGTATATATTCAAAAGACATAAATAATTTATATAAATAAATCATAAATGAGAGAATATAAATATAATTATATATTCCTAATAATTAGCTAGCACTCCATAACCCTAAAAGGTCTGTCTGGCTAAAAAGTATACAAACTGATTCGTATGTACAATTAACTACAGCTAATTATCAAACCCTAATCATCCCAAGTTCGTAAGAATGGGCACCAAATTAGTACCAAGAACAATTCCTTACTAATCTTCTGCTCCGATGTAGATCGTGGAGAAATGGACTAACCATAATCAAACACGATTTAAAAATTATGATAAATCAATATTATCACATTACAGTTAAAAAAAATCAATATGAAAAATTAAAATTTTGACTACAGTGATAAATACTATCCATGATTTTAGCTACAACAAAACATTTGCTATTTTTTTAGTTGTAACTAATATTTTGACCTCACTTTCAGAACAACGATTTATAGGCGCCATTACATGATAGCCGTACTCAAATTAGTATTTAACACTTTTCACTTTACCGTATATTGTAATTCACCATAACCCAATGATAATATTTCTTCTGTTGATCAAGAAAGACGTAGCTATACCTATATATACATGTATGTAAATCCACAATTTGAACCATGAAATTTTGGTGAAATAACATTTTTCTTTTCATAACTTAAGGACGACACTTTTGATCCCGTAACTTGCAAAAAGTTGTATTTTTGGTCCTGTATAACACCTTTTTTTTAGACATTTAATAAAAAAGATCACATACTTAACACGTGCATTTAAGTGCCTAGTTTGAAAATTTAACGGCTATATAGTCTTTTCTATTAAATATCTAACGAGATAACGTAATGAAACAAAAAATGACAATTTAATAATCAGTGGGATCTAAAGTATAAAAACCCTAACACACTTACCAAAATTAAAATGCTATTTTCCTATATGCAAGTGTGATGCGTATGTACCCCACAGGCACTTGCAAAGTAAAGCGGCTAACATGTGGGCAAAAATTGGTCTTGTGTGTGATGTGAACCCTACTTTGTTTCCTCCCCTTCTTCTATAAAGCTGCTTTAATTTCTCACACACTACACACACATGCTCAAGTGGTCCATCACAGTAGTTTTCATATTCATTTTCTTCCTCCACTCCCATCCCTCCTTACAAATTCATCACTCATCACTCTCTCAATCAATTAATTCATCGTACGTACTGCTAACTCATGATCAAGATGATTGTCGTTTTCATATCATAATAAACAAGTCCATTCATGCTTTTCCACAGCTTTCTTGAACTTCCTTCTGCTTCAATTCTTGATCCATTTTACGTGATCAAGAACACGGATAGGGTCCATTATGTGATCAGGATCGATCCCATTTTTGCCTGATCACGAGCATGGCTCTCGATCGGAGCTTATAACTAAGTTCAGGAAAGCTGTGGGAGAACATGATGTTTCCGGGCTTTTTCTCCATCGCCGACGGGCGGGCAGGGGGGCAAAAAATTGCCCGGAGGGTTCTTCTCTTCAGGCATTCAAATGCAGCTAATGTTTAGCTTTATTCCATGGTAAATTCTGATATTTTATCTGCATAATTTAACTCTATGATCTTCATTGCAAGTCATGGTGAATGTTGTCATCATATGAAGGTAAATTGTTCCAACCATTGTTTATGTTGAGAATTTGCTATTGCAATTCAGAAATGATCATTTTTTTTTTCTTTTTGTTTTTACGGCTAACTGTTGGAGGTTTTACTCTGCTGTATTCCAATTCTTTTGGTGTAGATGTTATGATTTCAGAACTTTCGGATCGGAGTGGTGAAAACTCAGAGGTTTTGCAGAGAAGATTCTCTGCCCTTGTTTCCCTTTTTGTCATCAATAATTGATCATAGTTCATCTTGTTTGCCCTTTTGTTTTTGTCCAAAGTGGTGAGTTTCATGCCACCCTCCTATAACCGGAACATTTTAGATTTGATCGAAGTTAATTATATGATAAGTATAATATATTTAATGTATGGTTCGTATATAATTTAAGAAAAACGACAAATCACATGACAAGTGTGATACATTTTTTATGGATTTGTTGGTTCGGCCAACCTTGATTTGAGTAAGAATTTTTCAGCCTATTACAACCAAGATATATAAATAAATTTCGCAAAATTGTAATTTAGTCATGTATGTCAAGGAGGGTGGCGACCGTCGTCCTTTAAGTAACACATACACTAGTAATTTTAATCCTATAATTTATAAATTTATGACATTTTTAGTCGTTTTGCCGATAACTCACACAAGCAATTGGAAATTCTAGAAAAGTTAAGGATGTTTTTGCCAATTGGACGGCAATTGTGGACATGGCAAATTTCACAGCATTAGCCCTAATGTTCTGGAGGGAAATTAATTACACCCCTTTTGCATTTTTTGTCATATAATATAGCAAAATTTCCCTTGAAAATGTCTAGATCTAATGCCACGTCCATAATTGGTATCCAATTGGCAAAAAACTCTAATTTTTCTAAAATTCTCCATTGTCGGCGGATTTCCAATTGAATTATAAAATCATATATTGTTGCTAGTATGTTGCTTGTAGGAAGAGATTGGCAACACTTCTAATATACATTACTAAAATTATAATCTTGCCAATAAATTTTAGTAACTTTTTCAGCACAAATAGGTACCTGTCAGATATAGGTTTAATTATATTTTGAGATAATTATACTCCCATCTCCTGAAATTTAATATAACTATACGTAGGTCCCTTTGAAAAATTACATATAGCATTTGTGAGGTTTGTTTCCATCTAATAAATAAGTTCGCCTATTGGTAAAAATTTACTGAATTTTCGGATATTAACAAACAAAAATTGAATTGAAATTGATATTTATCCTTGATTTTACAGGTCAAATTAATAACTTTTTTCGAACTAAGTTACACTTATAACGGTGAAAATATACCTCCTCATATGCATTAGTACGTGAAGATGTACGAGGGTAATCTGATTACAAAAGATTTATTTGATCTGCAATAAGTAAGTAATAAGTCAATTGAGGTGTAAATATAGATTTTTTTGTTTTATGGTTAATATCAGCAATTTCGATGAATTTTGACTAATGGAGAGGGAAGGAAAGTTTATGGTGCTAGATGTAATTTTTCAAACTACAGAGGGTGTATATATAATTCCACCAAACATCATGGGATGACAGTTTAATTATCCCTTATATTTTTAATCCTATAATTATAGCCATTAGACATTTTGTCTTGTAATTTGTTAGGGTTGTAAAATAGTCATCCACCTTGTCTAATTTTAAGATTTTAGGACAATCTTATCCAGAATTTTCAAAGTTGGCCGGAAAAAGTGGCATCATCATCTCAGCCAACTTTAAAATTTCCAACCACTAATTTTATCCTGAAATCTCAAATTGTAAACACATATACAACTAAATTGCTACCCTAATAAATTACGGGACCAAAATATCAAAACACCATAATTACATGGCCTAAAATGCATTTAAGCCACCATACATCCATATATATGTTTATATAAATACAAATTACATGTATGTAGCTAGATGCACACACATGCATTGAAACTCATGATGTGTGTATATCCCACTTTTTCATCACCATGACCACTCTCTCCCTGCAGCCATTAATTGATTGACCCTCAATTTCCTCATAATCATTATCTACCAATTCATCTCTCTCAACACCCTCACCCTCTGAAGCACCATAGCCACCTTCACCCTCACCCTCTACAGCACCATGACCACCCTCAACCATTAATTCAGCAATTTTCAGCCCTTTTGCAACTTCAGGTATATCCCCCACCCCCCACCCCCCCCAATCACTTCAGCCCCCAAAAAAAGTAAAGGGCCCCTCATCTACTCAACCATTTCAGTTTCTGCAAGTCCTTCATCCCCTTCAACCATTTCAATTTCTACAGGCCCCTCACCCCCCTCAACTTCAATATAAATAAATATATCTCCATTCTTCTTAATTTTCCTCCATGTCCTCTTCATATCATTGTTATCAATTAACATTTTAAAATCTTTATTCACAATTATATAAAATACCCTACCCTTCCCTAACCCAAGACTATCACAAAACAGTTTAAAAGTTTCAATGTTGATCTCCTGGGGTAATACATAATCATATTTAGAGACGCTACCCCCACAAACATAGCTCCAGGGATATGTCTAGCCACACCATTATAATGCAGAGACAATGTAATGGATTTAGTGTCACGATCTGTAATTAAAACAAAAAAGAAACACACAAAAAAAAAATACGAGTTACTGTAGGGGACCACATCCATTAAAAGTATAAAACAAAGAAGCAATGGTTGACAAACACAAAAAGAAAAACGAGACAAACCTAGCGAGGGTCCACATACACAATAATAAACAAGAAAAACATAGCAAGGGTCTACATACACAATAAGGATTAAAGGCAATTTTAGTCCCCTAACTTCAGGTCACTCTCGTTCTAGTCCCGTAACTTACTAGGGTTCCATTTTAGTCCCCTAAAACTGAAAAAATCTCAATTTTGGTACAAATTTCGTCGGAAAGTTGCCTCACTCGTCGGAAAAAATTACATGCCACTCATGTGACTTATTAAATTGGGGGTTGCTTTTCTATTGGCTGGAACAGATGAGGTGGTGACTACCTGGCGCTGATGTAGCGACGACGTGGAATTAAAAAAAAATATGTCTGACGTGGATAAAATATCCACGTCAGCAAAATTAAAAAAGAAAACCACAAAACAAACGGCTCCTCTCTTATAATTGCAGCCTCTTCTTCCATTTCCCCCTAAATCAAGAAGAACTCTAGAACACCCAATAAAATTGAAGACATGAAGCCAAGTCACCGTACTCTCCATTTGAACCCCACCACGAAATGCTCACATTCTCAATACCCAGGCAGAAATACAAAACCACCCCCATAAAAGCAAGCCATGCATCCAATGTTGCCGAGAGTACATAATTGTACCTCTGCCACCACCTCTTCCGGTACCGGAAAACAAACAAGTTGAAGATCGTTCCAACCAGTATCCAACTGTTGAAGTTAAGAGTTGTGGCCGACGGCATTGCTGTGGTCGCCCCAAGAAGTCACTACCCCAATTATCATCGACATTGCTCTTCAATTTTGTTGGGTGTTCTAGGGTTCTTCTTGATTTTGGGGGAAATGGAAGAAGAGGCTGCAATTATAAGAGAGAAGCCGTTTGTTTTGTGGTTTTCTTTTTTAATTTTGCTGACGTGGATTAAATATCCACGTCAGGCATATTTTTTTTTAATTCCACGTCGTCGCTACATCAGCGCCAGGTAGTCACCACCTCATCTGTTCCAGCCAATAGAAAAGCAACCCCCAATTTAATAAGTCACATGAGTGGCATGTAATTTTTTTCCGACGAGTGAGGCAACTTTCCGACGAAATTTGTACCAAAATTGAGATTTTTTTTTTAATTTTAGGGGACTAAAATGGAATCCTAGTAAATTACGGGACTAAAACGAGAGTGACCTGAAGTTAGGGGACTAAAATTGCCTTTAATCCTACACAATAATAACAAAAACCCAGCAAGGGTCCCTTTCTACGTACAAAAAACGAAGAAAAAGGGTTAAGAAAACTTACGGTATTGAGGAGGAGGCATACCCATATGCCTCTCATGCTTAACGAACACCATCCTTCACTTTTGTATTGTGAATCTTGCTCTCACAGAGGTTTTAGGGATTAGGTCATTTTTTAGGGCTGGCGATCGAAGAGGGATTAGGGCTGAAGATCGAAGGGGATTAGGAATTAGGGCTGAAGATCGAAGAGGCATTAATCTGTGTTTTCCCCCCAATTCCATGTCAGCACATGACGTGGATAAGAAATCCACATCATCGCCTCTTTTTTTTTTTTAATCCATATCCTCCGCCATGTAAGTGCGTTTTTGGCCAATAAAAATGGATTCCCTAATTAAAAAAGTCACGTGATGACCATGTGCCTTTTTTCGGTGACTGAACCAATTTTTCGTCCAAATGTGTACCAAAATTGAGCTTTTTCAAGTTATTGAGGACTAAAATGAATAGGAAGTTACAGGACTAAAATGAGAACTGCTTGCAGTTACCGGACTAAAATTTCCTTTTAATCCTCATTTAAAATATGGGGGGATGTTTAGGCTGCTTAATGACATGGGATTTTTTTCAATAGAAAAATGAAAATATGGGTGTGTTTCATGCAATTATCCCTTACAGAATCATCCTTAGCATCCAAAAAGTAGATATAGTTGTGTAATATCGTTGGCATTATGAGGATGTATTTATAATTTTTCAAAAAATATAAGTGATTTATGTAAATGATGTCGACGGTTTTAACATATACATGTGTATATATAATTATTTAAAGAACACAAATTATTTTTGTAAAAATAAATCATAAATAAAAAAAATAGATATACTTATTTAATTTTATTTTTGATAGTGTGCTTTGAGTTAGTTGAGGCAGCAGCGAAAGCAAATGAAAGCATGTGAATCCATGAAGGGCACAGCATGTGTGTATAAAGGGAGAAAAATGCCAACGGAGAGGCAATAATTCCGTCCCAACGTGTTTGGAACGGTACGTACAGCAGACGTCGTCGTCTTGTCCTTTTGGCCTCTGCAGCTCATATCCCTCAACCTGTAATCAACAAATTTGATCGACAATCTTTAACGGACCGATGCTGATGTGATGGTAGTGGACCATAACATCAATGGTGGATGTCACATTATAAGTTGAATTAAGATGACAAAATTAAAATAAAGAAATGCAAAAACATCATCCTTCCATCCATATATATTTTAAATTTACTCTGTGAATAAATAATTAATATTATGATATTATATCTAGGAATTAATTATGAAAATTAAATTAGTAACAAGAATTACTAATTTATATTTGATTGGTAAAATATACATATAGGCCAAAGTACAATTTAATGATTGCAGTTTTTTTCCTGCACAAATTGAATTTTACAATTTAATTCTTTAATTTTAATTTTTTTATAATTTTAATACCTATACCTTTCCAGCCAATTTGGTTGAAAAGTTGCATATGACTTGCATATGATCCAATTAAATTGAGAATTCCATCTATTTCGTTCATTAATTAGGTTATGTGCAAATCATAGTTACGTCTCATGGTTGGCTAATTTTTCTGTAAAATTAGAAAATCGCATCATTCTTTCCTTTACTTCTTAACCTTCTATATTAATTTACAACATATATACATTTATATAAAGCAAGCAAAATAAATTAATTACACACTTTTAATTTGGTTAAAGACTTTAGCTTTGAGTAATTAAATTAATTTTGAATAACCACATAATAATTTCTAAAAAACGACATATTTATGAGAGGGTAATACATAGTTTCCATGTAATTATATTTAAAGGGAAAATGCACACCACCCCGTGTGAATCCGAAATAAGCAATTACCTCATGTGAAAAAAATATTAAATTACCTTTCGGTGATTTTCTAAAAGAAGCAAATTAGCCCCTCAAAAGAGTTGGTGCATTACACGCGTCTTTAACGCTTTTTATTAGTTTTTTTAAAAATAAATATTATTTTATATGTAAATTATATTATATATATAATATATATAAATATATCTTTATTATTAAAAAAAGCTAACCTCCCCGTCGCCACCATAGCTGTGGCGGCATAAAACCTTCCCCTGTTGTCGACCCCATTCCCCAGAAACCCTCCCACAGTCGTCGCCCCGCAATCCCCGGATCCCTTTCCCCCATCTAGCGAACCCTTCTCGAGTAGCCCTTCGTCCGTAAACCCTTCTCCTTCCCCTGAAATCTTTCCCCGATACCCTTCCCCTTCTCCAAAAACCCTTCCCCGTCACCGCCCTCCACCATCCTTTCTTTCTCTCTCTAAATATATATACTTTTTATATATATATATTTATAATATATTACATAAAAAAATTATTTTTTTAGTCCTTTAAGTTTACATATTTTAATTTTAGTCCTATAACTTTCAAAAATGCGTAATTTTAGTCCTCTAACATAATTTTGAATAATTTTACCCCTTCACAATTTTTAAAAGGGTAAATTTACTCTATCTCAATTCATTTTGCATCTTATAACTAAATCAAGAATTTGGAATACCAGGAAATAAGGCAATCAAAACAAAATATAAATTTATGAAAGCTTAGTTTTATTTTGGAAGCATGTTGGGCCTTTTTAAAAGAATTAGGATGGATTATTAAACTTTGTCATCAAAAGGGCAAAAATATCATAAATAAAGTTAAATGACCGAATCTACGCAAAATTGCTAAATAAAGAAGTAAATTTAATATTGTCAAAGATAAAGGACCAAAAAGAATTCTTATCTATAGGACGAAAATTTTCTTTTATCCTATATTACATATAAACATAAAATCATTTATATATTTATATAATATTATTTCACATAAAAAATATAGTTTTAAATGCTGGCCGTTGATTTGAAATTAAAATAAGATATGGGCCATTAATCTACTAGTCAAATTTGGACTTTAAATTCAAATCAAATCTAATGGTTCTTAGATAATTAAGATTATAAATGTAATTTTATAATTTAGAAAAACACATTAAGGTAATTTGGTATTTTTTTCATAAGAAGTAATTTGCTCATTTCAAATATTACAGAACGAGTATGCATTTTTTTCCTAAATTTAAATGGAAGAGAAATTAAAAATCTTTGTTATTAAGTACAAACCACAAACCACAAATATATATATATATATATATGTATGTATAAGTGTGTGTGTGTGTGAAAATAAAAGTGCAGCCATAATTCATTGTGAACCAGAGACAGTAGCAAAAAAAATTAACTATAAGACAACCAAATGATCAAACGAGAAGGGGTTCCATCAATCATAAATCCCTTTTGGATTTCTACTATTTGATGCTTAATTTTGTCTCCGCCGTAGATGGAAGATCAAATTGTAGATATATCATGAAAACTTTTCAACATTACTCATATCTTCATATATCCTAAAGCATATATATATATATATTATATATACTAAAAAAAATGACTAAATAATTACGAATTGTTTAAAGATATTTTGTTGCTAAATCTATTAATAAGTAAATTTTTTATATTAAATAATATGAATTAAGTAGCAACGATTTAGCAAGATTTTCTTACTAATTATCTCAGTGTTCATTTTAATATTAAATTTGTTATAGCTATTGAACTATTTTCTTGTAATGATATAGAGACACATATATTTCAGCTTAAGAGCCAAAAGGCCGAGAACACCGGAGAGTCTTGAAGCTCAAGGTGCAGCAAATTTATATACATAAACATAAGAATCTTGAAGCTGATCAACATGGACAAAACGTCGAAATCTTACTGCATATCAAGAATTTCAAGAACAAATTAAGACAAGAAAACTTACAGATATTCGTAATTAATTAGTCCCAAAGAGAAGAACAGCTTACTGCCCATAAATGAATTAGAAGCAACAAAGAACTTTATCAGCATTTCAGGGAGACCCCTTAAAGCAAGAATTGATCTCTTAATGCAGAATTTTCAAAAATCTACGCCTGTTCGTTTGTGTTTTCATTTTCAGTTTTCAATTTTTGAAACAGTAATTAAAGTAAAAGCATGTTTGTGCGTACGCGAGCTTCTCCAACTCAACAATGGGCCAAAATTGGCAATATTTGTAGATCTAAACAGCAAAAACTCAAGATTGGATATACATAAATTTAGACCTAGCTACTCACTCCTGATTTTTCGAGTGGGATTATGTTTAAACTAAAGAGGAGACAGCAACATTAGGATCTGATCCATAGTCATGACAGCCCTCAACAAGACAAAACTGCATCAATCTTAATTTTCTCCATTCTTGGGGTGGGAAAAAAAATTAAAAAACCCTAGTTTTTTTTTCCCCCTTGAAGTTTGTCTGCCTTTCAGTCTGCAAATGCCTTTTCACTCTCTTTTCCAAGGTGAAATCCGGAGCAAAACTCAGAGTCTTGAATTGGATTTTACCTCACCAATTTGAAATTGGTAGAGCTTTATTTGTTGAAACATTCTTTACATAAGTGGCTTTAAGGTGTGGTTGCATGACATAAAGGCAAATATGCAAACTGTGTGGTCCAAACCAAACACACACACACACACACACACAGACATATATATATATATGTATATATGTGTGTGTGTGTCTAGCCCCAAGAATTATTGTAAATTTATATGGAGTGTTATTGCACATACACTTATTAGGATAAATAACTTGCAATAACTAAAATTTAACACCTGCAATAATTAGATGCTTGAGATGAAATACAGCCTGTACAAATTCAATGAAAAATTACAAAATTAATTCATTTACACTATGTAAATTATAATTAATACATGAAAAAGAAACAAAGGGTTTGAATCTTTTCTCATGTATTTCTTGAATAAGATTAAAAAAAAAATCAAGGACATCGATATATTTAGATCGGAATATTAACTATATGGTATAATATTTAAACATTTTCCGACAATTAATTACAAGGAAATTATCATGTCTTTTGTGTTACATGTGAATGAAAAGATCTGAAATCAGAAAAGGAAAATCCTTTTTCTTATCCCTCCATGTGTGTGGTTGAGGAGATACCAATTATCATATCTATATATATATATATATATATATCCTGTAAAATTCAAGCTAGAAAAGCTATTAAGAATGACTTTGGCACATCAATTTTAGGGTCTAAAAAGAAGAAACCGCAGGAAAATCAAAGAAACAGATCAGTAAAATAAATCCGGAACACAGAAATTAAGATTTACTTTAAGATTACAATGTAAGAATGAGGTAACTTGAAAAGGGTTTCACCAGATCTGGTCTGCTGAGTAAGCAATTAATCATTTATTTGAACTACTGTAAAGCAGTAAAACACGAACTAACTGTACCGAAAAGAAGAATCCAACAGCAAAGAAAGATGAGATATATATATATATATATATATATATAGACAAAAATTACCATGCAGTAAAACCCTTATCTGATGTTGAATTCTCCATGGCCCTCCCCATATCTTCCCACAGCTTTATTGAACCGCATAGAGATTGCATACATACATAATCACCTCCGGTTGCGGGACGTACAGTCATCTGCAGTACTGTGCAGTTCAAGAAAGCTGTGGAAGGGTAAGAAGAGAGCCATTCATTTCTCAAGAACTCTCCCAAAGAACAGTCTGATGCAACCCTAAATAGGGTTTCTTCAAGAAAGATACATACATATATATATATATTGATAGAGAGAGAGAGAACAGAGATTATACATTATAGTATAACTTTGTGAATATGAAGAGAGAGAAAGAGAGAGAAGAGAAAGTGTAGGTTTGAGGGAAGAGGAGAGGGCAGTATTTATAGGGGAATTGGAAGTCTTTTCCACCAATCCCGAGAAGAATATTGGCCTATTAAAAAGCTGACTACGTTTGATCCCATTGCTGCATTTATTTATATATATTATGCACTTCTGTTCCAAAATTACTCTCCCATTTTGACCTCTTTTAGACCCTTTTTCAGAATATTTTTATTATTATTTTCTTTTCTAATATTATCTTTCAAAAACAAAACTTATATATATATATATATATTAAACAATAACAATCACAAAAAAATCTACATAATATAGATTGTTTTTGCATGATTTATTCATTGCAAATTTCACACCCGCACATAAATTTTTTGTTTTAAAAAAATTAATAATATGATATATATATGTATGTACATATATTTTTGGTAGACAAAAGAAAAAAGAAGGGGTGGTACCCCATATACCCGCTAATAAAGATTGCGTCTATGCTATGCATGTGTCCTGATCAGAATCTCTATAAAATTTACTGTAAATTAAAATCTAATTATGTGGGAATCAACACAAATATAGATCAGAGCTAATCGACGTAATCACATAGGAACCAATACTAAGATCAAAACGTACGTTTAACCTCATTAAACGTCTTGACATGAATTTGAACCCACATTGTAGGTACGGCTACGTTCGACCTTTTATCAATTGATTGTATAATATATATACATATATGTATACATTGTTATTTGAGTAATGTGGAATTTTTGGAAGAGAAAGTTTCTTTATAGCAAAAATAAATATTCTCCACAAAAATAAAAAGTAATAAATTTAAAAATAAAAAGGAATATTATATTACACTAAAAGACACAACAGAAGAGCAAATTCTAGTACACATATATCATGATTATAGGTGTGGCCAGGATGCCGGCTACCGGATCCAACGGTGGTGTTTGCCCTGATGGGGCTACATACGAAGGGTCCCTCCCTAGATCTGTCCATTCGTGGGGGATATCACTATAATAATCCAAGAATACATTTTTATATACCAACTGCATGGTACGATTTCTCTATGTGTATATAATAAATAATTTTTAATATTTTAAAATATATTATAAATAAAAATATCATATATAAACCAACAAATTAAATTTTTAAAAAAAAAATAAAAACAAACTTAATACATTATCGGCATGATAAATAAATTGGTGTAGTGGTATTAAATTAATGGTATCACTTTTGTAAAAAGAGAAAGAAAAAAAAATTAATTACAATTCATTTTTGAAATTATCTAATTAGGAGTATTGATAAAAAATTAGTGGCATATATATATAAGAATTTGAATAGAGGGTGATTGAAAATACAAAAGAGATATTTTTGAAAATTCAAAAAATTGGTATTGCAGTGTAATTAATCGTTCTTCGTGGATTAAAATAGTCTTTTTATATAATATATATATATATATATATATATATATATATATGCGCACCCACTCTGTTGAGTAGTATAGGGTGACTTAGTACGTAGATGGGGGTTCATATTTCATAATTATACATTATTTCTTCATTATTAATTAGGGATGTATATGTAGATTATTAAAATCATGTTTCTTTTTAATTATAATAAGGAAATATTTTATTTTAATGTAAATTTTGAAAACATAAAAATTTAAAATTCTTATCTCTTATTAAATTCGTTGTTAATTATCAACCAATTTACTCTCCTTTCTAATTTTCTTAGCTATTGGAATAATTTTTAGTATTGTTTAAGTTCTTTAATTCTCCTTATTTTGGTGAGTTTTCGTTATTTTTTCTCCCATAATTACATTTTATTTCATGTTGTAGATTTCATCTCATCACTAATATTAAAAATAAAGGCTATCTGCACTCACAACAGTGGTTAATGATACCGTCACACCAATTTTTAAATATGATAATTATAATCCTAATTAAGTAATTTTTAAAAATTAATTGCAATTAATCTTTTTCTTACAAAACCATTTTTATGTCGCTACATCGATGCTTTTGTTATGTCGATGATATCTTAAGTTCATTTATTATATCACGCAGAGACGGCATGCCGCAACAGCTCGTAAATAACAATTTATTAATGTCTTAATTAATTTAGTTGTGAAGGTTGAGATCCTATGAACAAATTAATTTGAAGTCATGGGGTTCGAGTTCCATCAGACGAGTGAATATTTATCTTACTTTATATACATGAGTTCAATTATTGTAATTTATTCTATTATTTTTATTTATATTGATATATTGATTGAATTCGCGTATTTTTTAATTTATTATGATATTGATATAATCATCTACGTACTTACCACTTCAAAAATAAAAAATTGGACTTTTAATTACAATTTTTTAATTACACTGATCAGCTAATTATCTCATCACTAATATTGATATTATCACATGGAAGATTATTCTTTTCTGGAATATTATATAAATACCTCTCATGATAATTATAAATGGCCACATACATCAGAACAATTTCATCCTAACACATATACTCAAGGAATTCATGATCCATGCTAATAATAATAGGATTTTCAATTTAATAGTATTGTCATTATAATTTATATGACTAGTCATTACAAAAAAATAATATTATTGGCTACAATATTAATAATTATAACTTAAAATTATAGTAAATAATTATTATTAATCAAGAGTAAAATTGATGCAAAAAATTAGTCTTTCCATTATAAAAAAAATATTTGTCAACCGATAAGAGCCATGATAAAAATAAATAATTTAACTACCTCCGCAAAATGACGACTAACAACGGTTGTGTGCTTGTAGTCAATAACTATTTGTTACGGTTATTTATTATCGACAATGGCAATCAACCATAATTAAACATTATATTTGTGGTATTGTATGGCGAAACAGTGCTATTTTATTGTGTGACGTATTGTCGTTCTGAATTTGAATGAGTTTTATAATTTTATTTTAAAAAAAGGTCACGTTAAAAAATAGATATTGAGCCTAATAAGGTACTCAAACTCTTACGCTATATTTGTTTTCATTTCCAACTTATTTTCGAGATAAGTCAAAACATACTTAATGTTTGTCATCATTCAAAAACATCTTATTTAGGTGTTTTAAACTGTTTTAACACAAATACATACATATATAAATATATATAAAAAAAGCTTGATTCGACAATGATTTGACGATAAATAGTAATTTTTGTCTTCCAAAACACAACATTAAACATACAATACTTATTTTAAATTATCTTAAAAAATAAATTTAAATATACATACTATCTCTAACACACACTTATTTATCTTTATTTTTCTCTCTCTATTTCCATAAAATATAACAAAACACTCAAAAAACGAATACAAACATTATGTTAGTGTTTTACTTTTATTAATATAATAAAATGAAAAAAAAAAAAAGGGGAGAGAGATAGTGAAAGGGTGGGCACATGGTGGCATGTGAGGGTGACCCACAGCGTGAGAGATGACATGCACCCCGGTTTTCCCGGACTAAGGTCTCTCTGTCGGCTATGCCTTCTGCTCGACATCTTCGTTCTCTTCGATGCACCTTCCTCCACCTACACTACTCCAATACTTTAATCCCCATTCTCTCTCCCTCTCTCTCTCTCTATATATATATATATATGTATATTGTATTAATCAATAAATACACTATGCTGTTCGGATTGATGAATTCAGCAGCCACTGCAATAATATGTAGTATTCGTGATAATTAATTATCAAAATTATGATTTTGAAATTGTCTGCAAAATATATATAACGAGTGATAATAATTTTGATTTTATTACGATATGATTATTAGTAACAAAAAGTTATACATAAAATTATCGTGATTTTATTGTATTTTTAGTCATGTAATTATAGTCATTTTCATTTTAATTCTGCACCTTGTTATGAATGTAAAATGATTTTTCACCTTTTTAAATTTCATGATTTTAGGTCTAAATTAGAGAAAATTCTCAAATTTAGCCGAAAAATGATGTCATAATTCCGGCTAGTTATCTCCCAAAATTGCGAAATCAGAAAAGGTGAAGAACTATTTTACAACTCTAACAAATTACAGGATTAATTAATTGTAAGATTCAAACTATAATTAATCACACATTTTTTGTGACAATTATTATGCATATGTACGTAACTAATTGTTTTAATACTAACATTCTTTTCATAGTTTTTTCCCATTATTTTTTGTTAATGATTTTTTACAAATCAATTATGACTATCAAAACAATCAAAAGGTTATTACTTAAAATGCAATATTTGTCATTACACATATAATTAGTAATAATATTAAAAAGTTTCGATTAATACGCTCAATTTTCTCTATATCAAATACGATGTTCAAAAAATAATGGTTAATGGTAATTAATTAACCCTCTTTATTCCAATCTATTTTTTTATTAAAAGAATAAAGAAATAAATAAAACGAAAGAGTAGGGTGAAATTTGATGCACATGAATGTGTTGGCTGTCTTCTAGTTTTAGAAAATTTCATACACACAAATAATACGTACCACGACAGCTATACTATGTTACATACACACATTAATATATACGATCAATTATCTCTCTCTCTCTCTCCAAAATTTTAAATTTCAATGCATATATGTCTCTGTCTCTGTCTCTGTGTCTGTCTCTCTCCTAGTGTGTGTGGTGTGTGAAAGAGAAAGGGACAGTAGTCGACAAAGAGAGGTCATTTGATGTGGGTTTGCACGTTAAAGCATGATCATAAAGCAGCTATACAAACCCTTGATTGATTAATGGAAGTTAGTGGGTGATATTGTTTTAGTTAGCTGGCAAACACTTATTCTTTTAGGTAATCTTGTTAAATAATTATATATACAGCACACACACATGTAATTATTCATATTCTACATTTACTTTCAGTTTCCTTCCCTCTTTCGGATTAAAGATAATGCATATTGCTGGTTTGATACTCAATTGATGTTTTTTTGTGCGAGATTTTATCCGTTCTAATTTTGTATGAATTTAGAATTTTGTTTTCAAATAATGTCTCGTTAAGGCACTATAAGAAAACAAGGCATATACTATAAATAATATTGCAACGATACTAATTCCGTAGCTAATGAGATAGACTAACAATGAATATTCCGCAGCAGTATTATTTGTTACTATAGAAGCTCTATTTCTATAGTAACGACACTGCTACAGAATTTTGGTGGAAAAGTTTGCTACATAATTTTTGTATCTATGGCGTTGAAAATTAACTGCTACAAAATTTTTATTTTTATTGCAATAATATTGGCTACAAATTTTCTGTTACTATGTGTTGATACCCCATCCCACATGAATTATGAACTAATAAGATAAACAATATATAAGCATTGGGCAAAGAACTCAAGTTCATCAATTGAATGCTTTTCCATGAGTTGTTAATAATTGAATTTCATAATGCACTTGAATGGGTTTGGAGGCGATTTTCGAGTCCAACAGGCTTGCGGGTATGGGGCTCAGCAAGGTTGGGAACTAAGTGCAATAAGAGACCAAGTGCTACGTGCATGGGAGTGAGTCCAAGACATGACACTATGAATATAGCAATAGAAATTTCATAGTTAAAATTATAAAAAATATTAGATATTTGCATCAAATATTTCATCATTATTGCAATAAAATTAGCTACAAAACTACCGCTAGACTATATACCTATAGAAATAGCTATAGGAATCCGTAGCCATGAGATAGATGGGGAAATTAAAATAGCTGTAGCAAAATTAGCTATAAGTTTCAAAAATAGCTAATATGAATGTGTTATTACGCATTTGGTTATTATACGCATCGTACTTAGTTTATTTATGAATTATTCCATTTTTAATTACATGAAGATGTGGAAATAAAGGAAAACTTTACTAGAACTCTTTGAAATAACTTTTTTATGTTTAAAAAATCTATCAGAATTAATACCTTTTAATTTAAAGAAACCTCATTTGATCAACAATTCATTCTTAAAAAATATATTTGACTTTTGCTCTATTAATTTTCACCACAAAAAGACTGTTTAATATATAGTTACGAATATTTTTTATGGCCAAACATAACAGATATTAACGCGGGATTTTTCGATGGACAACCTTCAGATTTCAGATGAATAAGATCGGGTGCCCTGACGTTGTTGCCGAATCCATCGGAAAGCACTCACGAAAATGTAGCAATGGGAGGACTGTCAAAACATTCGTTGGAATTTTGGGGAGGGGAAAGGGGGGAATGTCCATTGGAAATATGTTGCGAAATGCAATTCGACCAAAACTTCCGACAGTTTTTATGATAGGAAGTTATTGAAAAATTCCAACGGGTTTTGCTATATTTTCTTTTTCAGTAGTTATCACTTATGGCTCGTTTATTTTCATGGTTTGCATAAATGATTGACTAGACTCGAAGAGATTTGTTGTAGGATTTGATAAATTAATAAAAAAATTATAAGTTGTTTACTTGATTAGATTAAGTGATGGATGAAAAAGTTTTAATAGTAAGAAAAGATCCGCTTCTGCCTGGATTTCTCAATCAGACCATGTGGTCTGATTTCATATCAAGTCCAATCAAGGCTTGTAGGATTCGAACTGAGCCGATATCATGAAAAGGAAATAGTTTACACTATTGGATAAAAAGGCACAATCCAGACTTATATCTAAATGTAAACAGACCCCTAACGTATGTGATAAACAATTCAAAAGTGCGATGGATTGCTGATGGTTTAATCATGGTCGTAATCACGAACACAATTAGAGGCGGACTTTCCAATGAATATGCAACCATCAGAAAAACAACGCTCTATTTATTAAGTTTGGATTTTTTTTCCTTTCCAAATCTGTCAGGATACATGTATGCATTTGGTTGAATCCTTTAGATCATAATACTGGGGGGTTAGGTCACTCATAGGATTGCGATTATGAAATCAATCTCAATGGTTTGATTTGAAATGTTCCAAGTCGATGAATTGGTCAAGACGGGGCATTGACCATGATTCCTTAGATACTTGCACTAAATGATGTGTTCATATGATGATTGCCACGTTTTATTAACAATGACGTATGATGTCTGCGCAATTCAGTAGGTGTTTGATAAGGAGTTATCAAATTCATTAAATTAACTTGCAGGAGTTGTCATATGAAAGTCAATAAGCCATAATTAGTATGACTAGATATTCTTGATAACTGCGATAGTATAGGATTCCTTTGACTTGCAAAGTTGTAGTAGCCTTGTGTAAACGACGGTTATATCTTAGTTTTGGCTGACGCTCTGTGTAATACATGGACGCAAAAAAATCCTATACCAATGTAGTCAGAACGTATATGAAGGTTGGTGTATACCAAGAAAGGATCCATCACTAATGATGGTGACCTATGTTTTTAAGGTTGTGCTCTCTCCAAAGTCTGTGGCCACGGCTGTCGAGCAAATAAAAAAAGGGGTTTCCTATATTGATTAAGGAGATACACAAACAAAATAGATACATAGACCACAGCTTGGTGGCGATGCATGGTGAGGGGTACCCTCCAATTAAGGAGTTAACTTAGGGTGATTAATATAATATGATTTAATTAGTTTGAGCAAATTAACTACATATTAAATTGTATATAATAGAAGCCCAAGTCTTGCTAACTAGCGAACGTAAAGGGTCACACATTCATGATGGAATTTTTGGTAATAATTAAATGGATTAATTATAAGAAGATGACAATTGATTTAATGCGTTAAATTATTTGTGATGTGGGTAAAACCCTATTCTCTCGTAAAAAGACAACTTTGCCCCTGATGGGGCCCAAAATCGCAAGTTTGCCAGCATGACCCGCGCCTCGTTTACCGGATCGGGTCGCGACCCGACCCGACGACCTGAGACACGTGGCACGCGCATAGCGGATCAATGGACCCCCAGGTTCTCTATAAATACCTCCCAGTCAGTGTATTAAAGGTACGTCGTCTTGACCGCATTTTACCTTTAGGTCGCTTCAGCTCGCTGTTTTTCTAAGCGACCCCATATTTCGACCTCAGAACCAAACACTGACTTAAGCATCGGAGGGCCGTAGCTGGGTGCCACCCCAGCAAGCCTAACGATCTGCTTCTTTTCTCAAGGCCCAATCACTAGTCTGGGGGAGGAGCGACCTCGAACCGCTTGGGAGGTAGAACCAAGGAGGTCGCGTAGATTTCGACCCGGATCAGTTGGCGCCGTCTGTGGGAACTGAGGAAAGCCTCTTTTAGATTCGGTTTGAGGAAGAATTCGCCATGTCAGAATCATCAAGGTGCGAACAAGAGGGAAGGCGACACCTAACCGATGAAGAGGAGCAGCGGATGATCGGGAGAGCGAGTAAGAATGTCATGGATGAGCACTGCCCATCTGTTTGGGAACCGTCGGGGGGAAGACAGACGGAAGAATGGAGGAAAATGATCTTGGGTGGTCAAGTAGAAGGAACTGTTCGCATGAAGAAGAATAAGAAAGTAATGCCAGGAACCTGTTGGGTGAAAGAGAGATCAGCTACCGCATCTAGCAACAATAAGGCAGGACAGCCGGCGATCTCCAGAGCTGAAGTGGAAGGCGTAAGAAGGCAGATAGAGAAATTGAAGCAATAGCTAGACGACCTGAAAAAACGAAGCGACCTGAAGAAGCGAGGCGACCTGGCTAGGCGAAATATGAACTCGCCCTTCACCAACGAAATTCTATCCGAAGTTGTTGGCCCAAATTTTAGACTACCCGATCTACCTAGATACGATGGGACGAAGGATCCACGCGAGCATATCACTACGTTCGGAATGGTAATGAATCTATATAGGTAAACGGATTCTATTAACGCAAAGCTGTTTGTGACTACTTTGACAGGGAAGGCACAAGAATGGTTCACCAGCTTGCCTAATGGGATCATTGGATCGTATGAGCAATTGATACATAGGTTCGCATACCACTTCGCCAGCAAACAAAAGTAAAAAAGATCAGCGACCCACTTATTCGCGATCCGGCAAGGAAAAGAGGAATCTCTTAAAGACTTTATAGGGAGGTTCAATAACGAGACATTGGAGGTGCAGGATCTGCGGGTCGATATGATGATGAGCATATTAGTACATGGTTTAAAGAAGGGACCGTTCGCATCAGCGTTAGCTAGAGATCCTCCTGAGATGTAGAACAGTTGATGCTTTTGGCACACAAGTATATCAACGAGGAGGAGATGAATGCAATCAAGGACAGAGAATGGGAGGGATATCGAGATCGAAGTCGAGATAGGCGGAGGTAACATGAGGGGATACCTTTTCCGCCAAAGTACCACTAGTACACGACGATGGTCACCTCCAGAGGGCCAGCGTGATGATGGTTGAAGATAGCAGTCCGCCACAGTGGCCTAATAGCGCTAGGACACCCAGAAGAAGGGGGTATATTCGTATCTCAGTTTCCATAACGGATGATTATCTTTTTGCAGAAATGATGCTGTAGTGTTTTTATTACCAATCATGTACGTAATTACGATATTTGGTAGTATTAGCATGTATGAATGTTCGCATGAAATGAATAGCTCTTCGGTGGTACCTTATTCTACGATGCAATACCATGCCACCCTCAACAACGCGACCTGGAAAAGACGCGACCTCTTGTGTCTGCGAAAGACCCTCAACTTCACGACCTGGAAAAGGCGCGATCCCTTGTGTCTGTAAAAGACCATCAACAACGCGACCTGCAAAAGGCGCGATCCCTTGCGTCTGCAAAAGACCGTCAACAAGCGATCCCTTGTGTCTGCAAAAGACCATCAACAACGCGACCTGCAAAAGGCGCGATCCCTTGTGTCTACCAAAGACCGTCAACTACGCGACCCGCAGAAGGCGCGACCCCTCGTCTATAAAGGACCAACTACGAGGTCGGGAAAGGGGGCAACCCGTCAGGACAACATGAGGTGCAAAATTGTCTGATGACCATTGGTTACGCGATCTAAAAGGATGCATCCTCCATGTCACCCGAAACCAGTCAATGC
>NC_026149.1:6004985-6006277 GCF_000512975.1 Sesamum indicum | reverse complement strand
GAAAATCCCTCCAATTCTCCCTATATTTGAGATCGGATTAATGATTATCTTACTTATCTAATGGGAATTCTTGGAATACGAAGATGAAAGGGGAATCTCTTATAAAGAAGGAAGTTCATTGAGAAGAAAGATAATTTACAGATTCGACTCTGAAGTAAGCGCAGTGATCTACGTAAACGATTACAAATTGAAAATACAAAGAGCCTACTTATCTACTGCATCTTCGCCCATATTCTCAAGTTCCTCCACCAAAACCCCAAATTCATCATCATGTTTCAAAGGGGGTTCTTCAGGGAACGCCGCGAGATTGCCATCCAAGGTCGGGTCGATCCAGTTCGTGTCGAACCCATCTACGAACCCTCTCAGCTTCTTTATTTGGGAAGTGCAGCGATCAAAACCTTTAACAAGATAGTCAGCAGACTTAGCTTCTACAGCGGTCGTGAAGGCGGTAGACTTCATGAAATCTCGAGCTCCCTGCAACCGTGTGTCCGCCAAGGTCTTCTTATAGTCATCAGAACTCAAGTACTGATCGCGACCTTGATTCCGGGCAACTTCGAGCTGGTGTTGATACTCTTCTAAGAAGAGTTATTCTTCTCGACCGGCCACCCGATCCGCTGAAAATCCTTCAGCCTTAGCCGATTCCATCGAAGATGCGAACTTCTGCCTGAGCTCTCTTAATTGAACCTCAAGCTCGGACTTCTGAGCCTCGAGCTCGACCTTCTCTTTCTCGCAGGTCGCTAACTTCGAGCTCTTTTCCTCGAGTAGCTTGTCAGCGACCATCTTCTCATGTCGCCAGTAGTTGCACTTCAAGGACAAATGATTTCCGAAAGCTGAGACCTACATATAGCAGCTGAGAATTAGTAAGGCAAAAGCAAAAGAAGTTGATGAAGTTGGTAGAACACTACCTGTGAGAGGGAGTGAGCGAAGTTCTGCTCGACCCGAATAAGCGACATGGGAGCGAGGAGAGCTTGATCGCGAGGCAGGATGGTGGATTTATACAACTCCTAGGAGTCTTGGCCAACATGGGTCTTCAGCACAGAACTTTGGCCCGAGATGGCCCAGTTCGGTATCAGTTTCTCACCCTCCATGGCAGCAGGGCTATATGAAGGCGATTGGAGGTCCACCTGGGTCTCTCTCCACCAAGCAGTCAACTCGTCAACTACCTTCAGATTCTCGCTCTCCGCTGAAGAATTTGCCTTGGATTTCTTTTGAGAGGGGGGACTAGGTCGCAGGGAATTACGCTTCCTCTTGGACGACTCCGAAGCGACCTGTTTCCCCTTAGACTTCTATGA
>NC_026149.1:5979548-6004975 GCF_000512975.1 Sesamum indicum | reverse complement strand
GTTCTTCGCAGTCTATCGGCAAATGCTCAAGAACGGGATCGTTATTCTCACTAGCGACCTCGATGGGAGTCGCGCCAGATGGACTCAGGGAGAGAGCTCCATGCGACCTCGACGCGTTTTCTGGAGCAGATGGAGTACGCTGGGAGTCTGGTTCCGAAGGAGGAACTGTTTGCTTAGCCCTTTTGGCGCGAACCATTCTTGCAATGCGGGCATCCATCACAATAGAATCTGCAAAGATAAAATCCAGTCACCACTAAATACCATAAATTGTGAACAGAGGGAGGAAAGAGATGGATCACCTAAAGAACCCCGGGTTTGAATAGGTGTCGGGCTGAGACCTGCAAGCTTCAAGGTATGCTCCGACAAAAGCAATTTGGCTCCATATTGATACCGGGTGAGAGTACCGATCAGATCGTCATCTAATCCTACACCGCGGACTTTGGGTTCGGGTTTAGTAGTTCGCCAGTCACAAGGGAATGGCCAGACTTGGTTAGAGGGAGGTCGAAGGAAGAAAAATTTATCTTTCCAAGAGCCCACATTGGACTTTAACTGGGTAACAAAAGCGCAGTTCGGTTTAGCAGTGAGATAGAAGAAGCCCTGGTCGCCTGATCTCCTCGAGGTCGTAAACTTGTAAAGCGACCAGAAGCTGTCGAAATCGGGTTCAAGCTCGAAGTATTCCATTATGATGATGAAAGCTAAAATATGACGAATGGAATTGGGAGCTAGCTGCATGGGACATATCTCTAGCCTAGATAAACTTCTAGCGACGGTGCGAGGAAGGGGAAAACGCAAGCCTGCGGCTAAGTGTACAATAGAAATCGGACAACTATCGGGTGGAGGTCGATTCATGCGATCTGAGGGAGAAGGAAGAATAATTTCGAAATCTAAAGGAATATAATACTTTTCTCTAATCGCATTAGCTGTCCAGTATAAAGTACTTTCAATGGCTAGCCAAGGTTCGTCAGTCGGTTCGCCCTCACTATGTTCTGGGGTCGTCAGCGGGATCGTTATTTCCGGGTCGCTTCTACCTGCGCTAGAAGATTCTATCTGTTTTCTATGAGCTATGGGCATTTGTGAGGTCGCAGATGAGCTGCCGGGACTACCTGATGAACTATCAGATGAGCTACCAGAAATACTCGATGAACTACCAGAGCTACTCGATGAACTACCAGATGAGCTACTAGAACTACTAGGCTTGGAAGACATAATATTAAAAGGAGGTCGCTCGGAAGTACCTGGCTAGAAGGCAGGTCGCAGCTGGAAGAGGCAGGTCGCGCGAGGAACGATTGAGATTGATAGTGAAGAGCAAAGCTGCAGTCGAACCCCCCTATATTTATAGAGGTAAATTTATGGAGATTCGTGTCGAAGACAACGGTCGGATATCGAGATGGCGGTGATGATCTAAAGGACGAGATCGATGGACCATTCGACTTTCCTCAGCGTGCTACTCACACTAAGAAAAGTAGGGGAGTAATGATGTGGGTAAAACCCTATTCTCTCATAAAAAGACAACTTTGCCCCTGATGGGGCCCAAAATCGCAAGTTTGTCAGCATGACCCGCGCCTCGTTTACCGGGTCGGGTCGCGACCCGACCTGACGACCTGAGACACGTGGCACGCGCATAGCGGATCAATGGACCCCCAGGTTCTCTATAAATACCTCCCAGTCAGTGCATTAAAGGTACGTCGTCTTGACCGTATTTTACCTTCAGGTCGCTTCAGCTCGCTGTTTTTCTAAGCGACCCCATATTTCGACCTCAGAACCAAACACTGACTTAAGCATCAGAGGGCCTTAGCTGGGGGCTACCCCAGCAAGCCTAACGATCTGCTTCTTTTCTCAGGCCCAATCACTAGTTTGGGGGAGGAGCGACCTCGAACCGCTTGGGAGGTAGAACCAAGGAGGTCGCGTAGATTTCGACCCGGATCAATTTGATTTATGCGAGAAGAAGCGTCGTTAAACTTTTCTTTATAAGATGAATAAGTCAAGTTGTATTAATCTTTATAAGATAAAGAAACCAAAGTTAAACTTCTCTTCGTAAGACGAAGAAACCAAGTTGTATTTCTCTTCATAAAATGTAAAAATGAAGTTGAACTTCTCTTCATAAGATGAAGAAGCGAAAATCAACTTCTCTTAATGAGATGAAGAAGCAAGTTAACTTTCTCTTCATAAGATGAAGAAGCCAAGTTGTATTTTTCTTTATAAGATGAAGAAACAAAGTTGAATTTCTCATCATGAGATAAACAAGATGAAGAAGCCAAGTAGTTTTTTTCTTCATGAGATGAAAAAGCAAACTTGTATTTTGCTGCATATGATGAAGAAGCAGAACAAGCAAAGTTGAAGTCTCTTCATAACATGAAAAAGCAAAGTTGAAGTCTCTTCATAAGATCAAGAACCCAAATTATCTTTCTCTTTGCAAGAAGAAGAAACGAACTTGTCTTCCTCTAATCATATTTGTCCTTTTGCAAGAAGAAATATCAAATTTATCTTTCTCTTTGCAAGAAGAAATATCAAATTTATCTTTCTCTTTGCAAGAAGTAATATCAAATTTTCTTCCTATTTGCAAGAAGAAGAAGAAAAGTTGAACTCTATCTTGAAGGAAAGTTTATAAATAGAGGGTCTTGTCTGTAATGCAACATAGGATTCTTCTCTTGCTCTCATCCCTTTCGGAAAGAGAAATGAGTTTTCTTGTCTTGTCCGAAGATCAATCATTCCTAAAAAAAAAAAAAAAAAACAAAAAAAAAAATAGGATTTGGGGTGGGTTTAGGAACGGGTTCTTTTTTTTCTTCGGAACGGTTTGCAAGTGACCGAATAAATTTGGATCGATTTTTGGAACGACTGACTATCTGCCCTTTTAAATGGCGTTATAAATATTTAGGAATGGTTAATACAGTTTAAGAACATGCATTTAGAATTATTTTAGTAATGGTATTAGGAATGCTCATTTATTTGTAATATTTTCTTTACAATTACTAAAACAATCCCTAATTTTTAATTTTATAACTTATTTATTATTTTATAATTTATTTATATTTTATAATTTATTCATATATTTAATAAATTTTAGTAAATAAATAAATTTATATATTTTAATAAATTTTAATATATAATTATATTAATTTAATAAAATTTCAATTTATTATATCTATGAATAAATTAAATAATTAAATATGAAATAATGTAATGTAAAAAACATTATGAAACATGAAAATTAAGGAAAAATATTATATTAATACAAAAAATTATCTAATTACAAAATTAAAAAAAATTAAAACCTAATATAAAAACGACGACCATATTGTCCTGGTTCGAGGTTAGGGGATCTGTCGGAGGCGGTGCTACGGTCAAGGAGGAAGCCCGCATCTCTCTCATCATGACACCATGTCAGCCATCATCGCCTTGAGGCGGCCGATATGATCCTCCATGGCCGGGTTTGGTTGTGGCGGTGGCGATGGTGATGTGAAGGTCCGGCTGAAAACGTGGGCCTCAGAATCAAGGCCAAATACTCGGCCCTTGTTCTTGCCCCCGACTGCAGCCAACCACATCTGCCGCTCCATCGTCGCCACCAAAGCCTCTAATTCGACCAGGGCATCATGGTCCTCGGCCGTGGGTTGAGGCTGACGATCCTCCATCAGCTTTTAGAACGTTTCCTACAAAACAAATAAAATTATTAGTAGTTTTAACCAAAAATTATTTTTTTAAAAAAAAATAATATTAATAAGCAACTTACCGCCACATTAGTCACCTCAGCCCGTTCCAGCCGTCATCCTCCTTTTTCTTGTATCATTTTTCAAATAACTCCATCTACTTGGGCGGTCGACCGAACTCTGCTTCCTGTAGAAGAATAAAACAGTTAGTATCTTATTTATAAAATAATGATAAACCTTAAACAAAAAGTGATTTACTTACCAACTTACACTTTTGTATGCCAACAGAGGAAGATTCCCCGCAGTACACCATCGAGGACGCTGTGAAGTTCACCGCCCAATTCGCTTATTCTTCGAGGACTCCAACTGGAAGTCCTCGCTGGCCAGTATGCTTGGAGTTGGAGCAAGACCTCATTGGCCAGTTAAAGTAGCTTGACTAGGCTCGATCGGGCAATGGAAAATATCTTGGGGATGTACTTTCCCGCCAACATGTGGAAGACCTCGAACATGAACTCATTGTCATAGAGCCACCAGTAGGTCATCTACAATAATAAAATTAAATAAATCATTAGTAAAATTCATTAAATGACTTAGATTATTAGATAATATCAAATTAATTTAAAGTACATTACCTTCATGCTCTCGAACCAGAAATGTTGGTGCTCTGGCGGCACCTGCCTCAGATATGGCCACGAGTGGGGAAAGTGTCCCCGCACTACCACATTGATGCGCTCGTGGAAGGGATGGTCAGACCTAAAAGGACATACTAATTAGATATTTTTAAGATAAAATAATTTTGAAAAAATTTAATAAACAAATTTACCTTGTGTTTTCGAGGTCGATGTACTGGCGCGGTGATGATGAGGGGATTATTGATGGTGGTGGTGGTGGTGGTGGTGGAGCAGCTGTTGGTGCAGCTCCAGATGGTCCATCATCATTTGGAGTCTGCCGGAGTGGGTGATAGTGCGGTCATATCAGGTGGTGGGGATGGTCAAAATACTGCTTCCCCAACCTAAGAAGCATCAAATGGCGCTGCTGGAAGTGGTGGGTCACGATCACATCCTCGACCACATGGTATAGGAGCATACCACTAGACATGATCTAAATAAATTATTGAGAAGTATTAGGCTAAATTTTGTGATTATTGACATTAATATGTAAATAAAAAAAAATTAAACAATTCTTATACATCAAAAATATTATAATGAGGTTATGATTATTGTACTCATTAATTATTTTAAAAATATATAATTCTCTTGTGCGTATACAAACGGGCCAACCATTGTTTTAAGCTTCTTTAGCCTATTACGTGAACTTTTTCTTAAAATACTACTTAAATTTATCCATTTTTTTTTTATCAACATTGTCTTTTGTTGACAATGAAGATGGATAAAACTAACTATATCTACTGACAAAATTCACTTGAGTGGGCTAAATAAACTTAAAGTCATGCATGATCTGTTTGTACGTTGTTACAACGGAACTACATATTTTTAAATAATTATTAATTATTGAAAATATTATCCTCAATTTGTGGCCATTGTAATGATTATGTAATTGTATTTTTAATTTAAAATATTATTATGATATTGTTATTATTGACATTAATATGTAAATAATGCTATTATTGAGAATATCAGCCTAATTTTATTATTATTGACATTATCATGTAAAAATATTATTATTAAAAATATTGGTCTATTTTTTATTATTGACATTATTATTTAAATAATATTATTATTTGAATTATATATTGGTCTAATTTTACAATTATTGACATTATAATAATGTTATTATTGGGAATATTGGTCTAGTTTTGTGATTATTGAAATTATTATGTAAATATTATTATTATTGGCAATATTGGTCTAAAATTTGTGATTATTTACATTATTATATAAAAAATATTATTACTGAGAAAATTGATCTAATTTTGTGATTATTGACATTATTATGTAAATAATATTATTATTAAGAAGATTAGCCTAATGTCATTTAAATAATAATATTACATCAATTAGCCTAATTATACAATAAATTGCACATCAATACAATAAGTTTCACAACAAAAATAGCAATATGATACAACACACAAGAATTGCATAAATTACGTAATTATACAATAAATTACATAAATAATTACACTATAAAATAAATTACACAATAATTACATAAAATACAAAACTATACAATTGATTTTCAAAAATTAAACAAATATAAAATACACAACTATACAATTGATTTTCAAAAATTAAACAAATTACACAAAAAATTATAGAAAAATATTATAATTTCAGAAAAGAATATATTATAATTACAGAAAAATACTTTTTTATTTATGTAAAATATATTTTAATTTTAGTGTAATATATATATTTTTATAATTTGCAAAAATTACATAAAATAAATCTTTTTACAGAAATTTTTTAAAAATCACAAAAAATTTACAGAAACTTTTTAAAAAAAATAGAGAATTATGAAAAATTATAAAAATTACAGAAAATTATTAATTGTTTTAAATTTCTAAATATTTTTAAAATTACCAAAAATTATTAAAATTTTAAAAAATTATAGAAAATTATTATAAATATTTATAAAAATTAGAAAAAAAAATTCTCAAAAATCTCAGAAAAGTTTTAAGAATGTAATTTTCGAAAATTTTTAAAATCACAGAAATGTATTAAAAAATTTTAGAAGATAAAAAATTTCAAAAATTTACAAAAGATATGAAAAAAATTCTAAAAATTACAAAAAAGAAAAATAGAAATATTTTCAATTATATTTCTGAAAATACGTTCAATAATATATTTTAGAAATAAATTCTGAAAATATTTTCAAAAATATTTGTGAAAATGGAGGGAAAAACGAAGAAAAATGGGGGAGGAAAAAAAAAGGGCCACTAACCTCTAGTCGGGATGGGGAACGAACGACGGCGGCTGAAGGCGGTGGACGACGGGGGAGTGACAACCGGGCGGGAGGGAAAGATAGAAAGGACGCGAGAGTGAGGGAGAGAAAGGGAGAAGGGAAAGAAAAAAATCTTGCATATATACTGAAAGTTTCAACGGGTTTTGGAACGGGCCTTTTTTTAAAAAAATATTCCAAAGGTTGTTCCTAATAACCAAAACGACGTTGTTTCAGTTGATGAGCATTGGTCAAGTGTTCTTGGTTTATTTAGGCATGTTCCTATTTTTTAACAAAATTGTTCCTAATTTTGTGCCAAAATTATTTTTTCTTAAAAATCATAAAAATAAAAAATATAGAAAAACCCGTCTCAAACATGTTAATAATCACAGAAAAGTAGAAATAAATTAATTAAGGCTATTGAAAATATATAATGCTTTGAATTAAATTAATACATGTTTAGAAGATCAAGTATATTTGTATATATAAAATTGTCAGTCTTACATAAATGTAAGTTGTATCTTATACTGTTATATTGGATCGCTTGATCAGACCGTTAAAATTTTAATCAGATCATTGGATATGATTAAATTGACAAAATACTACATTCAATGAAGTTTTGAACATTTTTGTTATACTGATACTAAGATATCCTGTTTGATACACAATCGATGAGGTTAAAAATGATTCAATTATCCATCAGACCATGTGATTTTAGATCAAACCGCTAGATATGTTACATATGTAAAGTATTATTATTCGTTTAAGTTTGGAATTAATCAAGTTTTTTTGAATGTTGAGATATTGTAACCGGAAAGTAAATGAGGAACTTCGGACATATTTAGGAACAGCTCTGGAACTCCTTTAGGAACGATTTTTCTAAAATCATCTTAGGAACAGATAGTTTATACATTTAGACACGATTTTTTTTTTAAATTCATCTTAGAAATGGTCAAATATTTAAAAATCGTTATTAAGTTTGGTTTTTCCTTCACTTTTCATTTGGCGCGAAATTAAATTTTTTGAAACTAATTTTGGAATGATTAAAATAAATTGATCGTTCCTATATTTTGATTTTTCCTCTTTTCTTTTCTGTAGGATACTATAATGTATTTAGGAATGATTTTCTTTTTTAAAATCCATTTTAAGTAGGAAAGGATTTGGAATGGGTACTGTCACATATTTAGCTGTTAAAAAATAACCGTTAATTTATATTTTTAAAATAGTTATTGGGACGACTTTAGGAATGATTTTTTTTACAGTTGAATTATAGTCATTCTACTTTATTTGGAAGGGTCTTAGTAATACACTATTAATAAACAAAAAAATCATTCCAAAGTGTATCAGATTTTGGAACGGTATTTGAAACACATTCCGTCTTAAGTAAAACTCATAATTAAGAACGATTTTTTGCATAATTGATTACGCTTGTACTCAAACCCTTCCAAATTGTACCTCAATTTGGTATACATTTACTAACTGTCATCTTTTGGACATCCATTGTCACACATATAAGAACGGTCATTCCAAGGCCATCCCTAATTCTAATAATGTGTTCCAAATAGAGTTTCAACTATTTATCATTACTATTTTGGAACGACCTTTGCAACGAATTTTGTAACTATTTGTTTGGATCACATATTTGTCGTTCCAAAATTATAACCCAAAAAATATGGGGATCATGACGTCATGTATCAAGTTTCGTTCCTTATGTGTTCCAAAACCCATTTCAATATGAAACGGATTTTGGAACGGTTTCCTTATCCGTGCCAAATCCCGCCTTTTTTTTTAGTGATTGATCTATGATAATCCTCTAACACCCACTAGCATAGAGTTAAAGGGGGTTTCGTGATAGGCGGTGTGGACTATTTTCAGATGGGAGATATATGTGTTCCTATTACGAATGATGACCGAAATGATTTCACCTTAACAGAGGTCTAGTAGTTGTTTTCCACTGATTGCATGAATGTGGATCTTTTGTTAAAACGTTCACATCATCTACATCAACTGACATGCACCAAAGTTTGCTATCCCTAACATTAAATTGACTCCTTTATGCATGAGATCCACGTTGTAGTAGCAATGAGTTGTTTAACTTTGAAGTATTTTGAAGAACAAATATTAGTTGAGATAATTTTAATTTTCCACTAATGAAAAGATTACAAATCTCAAACTTCAAAAATTAATCTAAAATGTTTTACTATAAAAAATTGAATCCAATTAAAAGAAACTAATTTTAGATGGAATATTAAAAAATAAAAAAACTCATAACAAAAAAATCTAGGATAATTTCACCCAAAATAAGCTAATACCTGAGTTTTTGAATTATTCTTTAACTTGATTTGACTTATTGTTTAACTTATTTTCTGACTTGATTTGTCGTTTGACTTGACTTCTTATGTGTTGACCAATTTATCATGTTCTTGTCTGGCTTGACGTATTGTGTGAGATTGCTGAAAAATACCTGTATTTATAATTTTAGAGTAACTCCTGTAATAATTGCTTGATAAGGTGGTGTAAACCCCATTATTTATTGAAATTAATTTCTTAACCATATGATGTGATTTAAAATTATCAAATAGTCGGTAAGTCTTTCTTTCTTCTTCTTTTTTTGCTTGGAGGTCACTTCTATTGAGCTTGGAAACTATGAAACTTTTGGTGGATCATTTCCTAATGGCCTGCATTTATGTCTCAGTTCAATTAGTTAATAAAAGTAAATAAATATTTTTATACTTCATTGGGGATTCATCCATATCAGAAATTTATGAAGCCCATATTTGATATGACTTTATTTGGACCCAATTATTAGCTATTTTGCTTAGACTTCATCTCTGAAAAGGAAATTGTACACCATCCTCCGAAGAATTGAGTCATGTCTCGTTCTAGATTATACAGTGTGTAAATTTAGGATCTACTACCAAATTTTCTAACATTGTTGTTCTTTATCCTAGGAATACAAACACAAGGAGTAAAATTCATTTGGTCCCTCACTTTTGGATTCAACTTTAAATTAATCCATGTCTTTTCAACATATTTTATAGGAAGAGGATTCATTTGGCCCATTAAGTTTGCCCACTATTGATTTCAATTCATTAAATTTGTGTATTTTAAATTTAGTCTAATAACTTTAGAAATTGCTTAAATAGAGTCCACAGATGGTATTTCGGACAGTTTTACCCTCCACAGCTTGGAAAAGAGCATTTTAGTCCATTTGTACTCAATTTTCAATTTTTCACCCATGTTCGTCCAGAATGGTATTAGAGTCTAAGTTTATTGAAAAAATATTTATTTATAAATTTTTTTCTACAAACGGAGGAGACTCTTTAAGAGAATGGAACCAAATGAAAGTTCGAGTTACAACAAGAAATACTTTTAGATTCTAAAAGATCGAAGTTGGAATTCTCTTTAAGAAAATTCCAAGAAATGGAAAGCTTATCTCCAAATACTAAATGATGGTTTGAGTGACAACAATGAGTATTTTCAGATATTGGAAAGACAAAGAAAGAATTTCGTCTTAGGAATTCTAGATAAAGGCACAACAAAGTGGGATCCTGAACCTCTTACCAATTAGGAATGAGAAGAATGATGGAGAATTCACCAGATCCAGAAGGTGCTATCAAGAAATGCGGTAAAAAGCCTACAAGCAACCAAAATCCATGGTAGAGTACCAGCAAGGAGAACCAGACTGGGTAAATTCCTTTATCAATACAGCTCTTTAAATTATGATTAAAGGAACTGAATGGAAAGAACTGGAGCCGGACACCTCCAAGATCTCACAAGATCTGAGAGAAATTTAAAAGACAGTTCAAGACTATGAACATAGGTTAATCCATATATCTATAAAAATAGAAACTTTAAACCAAAAGATGGATGAGATCCTTAACATCCTTCCAGATCTACACAAGGATTTTACAGATCTGAAGATAGAAGTCGCAGATGTAAAGAGAAATTAAAGAAAAAACCCTAAGACATCCAGATCCAGACAAGAACAGATCAGGGACGCCCTTAGAACAGTATCTCTTGTACATCAGAAGGGAAAGGCAGCGGACCTTCCAAAGCCCTTCACAAGAGATGATCTGATCATTGAAGCCATCGAATCCATAAAGTAATGGAGGTAATGAGGGCAGATCTATCAGCTCAACAAGAATTGGCTGAATCATTTTCCCAACTTGGGATTATGGATTTAGTCAACGTTCAAACCAATGAAATCACTCTAACACTACCATTGCCGGAGGGAAACACAGGTTCCAATGATCCTCCATAGGATCATCCAATGAGGAAAGTATAGATTTCCACACCAACGCGATACCAACGTTTGTGGGAACCATACTTAGAGAAAATTCAGGAAGAACGCTTCTGAAAATACACCTTTGGCAAGGACCATGCTCCAGCCTTTGCATCCATATGGTGCCGTACTCAACCTGGATGTTATTGACTTCCATAACATCAAGAAGTTGATAATATCCCAGAAGACACCAAAGCCAGTATCCTTCCCAGAGATTCACAAGGCGCAATAGCAGATCGGGTAGGAAGGTTTATCAAGATACACTTCATCGGAGATGGATATTTCGAAAGAAATAGAGTGAAAAAGGCTAGAGAGTATGCACAAGCTCTTTTCGGCCTTGAATTAAGGAGTATTTGCGCAGTGGATGAATACATCTATTGGTTTCACAAGTATTTCTTCCAGAGTGGAGTAGCAACAGAAGTAGCAGCTCCAATGTTCTTTGCGAAAATATGTAGTCCATGAATGATAATGTTGATCTAGTAATACAAAATACCCGAAAGACAGTTGGATTCAGTCCCAAGGAGGATGTCTTTTCTTAAAGACAAGCTCAAGAATTAGTGTTATCAAACATCCATCCAAAAGAACATGAAAAGGTTGAGATGTAAGATCAAAAGAACTCCTTTCTGTTGTGATAACAACGATTTTCCTACAATTATAGGAGAATCTAGCGAGCCAAAGAAGTGGAAGAACCAGAACAGTGACTCCTACCTTAAGAGCTCCAGGGTAACCTCTTTCAGGCGAAGATCATTGTGGTCCAAATCAAAGGCCAGATCATATAAATCTAGACAAAAAAAAACAGACCAACAAGAGCTTCATCCTAAGGATCTAGACGAACAGATGCAAAATCCACAAGAAGAACCCCTACAAGGAGAACTTTCAAACAAGCCCATACCCAAGACAATGAAAGTTTCAAAGACTGCAACTGCTGGACATGCGGAGCAAAAGGACATATATCTCCAGACTACTAGAAACGTGGCGAATCAAGAAAATTTGAAGCCACGGATGACATCCTAGATTAAAATATAACATAAATTATATGTGTCATATTAAAAAAATATTTTAGAAAAATATTAGAATTTATTAAATTTTTTATTAAGCTTGTTTTCGTATAAAGATTAAATGTATAAATAAAAGTACCATATATTTATTATTATCTAAAATAAAATGTATGATATTGATTAATAATTATAATATATATAGCCAATTTTGAGTATAAAATTGATAAAGTATTGAATATGGAATTAAACGTATACAAATTTTAAAAATAAAAATATATATAAAAAATTAAAAAAAATAGAAAAAACTCACGAGCATGAAACAAAGGACATTGAGCTCAAACTCGAGCTTCGCGAGCCGGCTCAACTCGTCTACCATTCCTACTCCTCCGTCTAACGGATGGCATGCCACATCATGTGCTCTTGCAATTGTTGTCGAAGCATACAACCTCTGCAGTTGGGGAGTAAGAGGCAGGTACCTAAGAACGGCATACGAGAATTCTTGTTGCAGGGGTCTCACTCCCTAATCGACTTGTACCTAGCGTCTCCAAAATATTTACAATACTCGAGATCAATGTCATCCTTCCAATACAACATGCAATCATTTTTACATGCATCAATATTCTCAATAGTAAATCTAAATCCCTTATCAACTTCTTCATATTGTAGTAAACGGTGTGCTGGTTGTGATCAGAGAGCAATTTATTATTAGCCCACTGCGATACCTGATCATAGCATCTCTCAAAAATGCAATCCAACAACCATCGGCAACTGAGATTGGGTACAACTACTCTACAATAGTTGGTCGCCATTGTGCACTACACTGAAAAATAGTCTGACAATCCTAATACATAAACTTAGGGCCCCCTACCATACCACAAACTAGGACTGACATCAGTAGGTTAGGATCTCGTACCATCATCAGGCACACCTTCATGGTAAGACAAAAAAAAAAAAAAGAAAAAAACCTTTTCAAGAAAAAAAAAAAAGTCCTCTACGCTGAATCCATCTACTGCTCATCACCCTAATGCATACTACCCTCCTCTTGAGCAGTTGGGGTTTGCTCCTCATATACTAGAGGGGTTGTTACTCCATCAAAGTACTCCTATACTATCTCCTCGCCATGCCCTATAATATTCAGGCATAAGCCGTTGCATATATAAGTCCAAATTGACCTCGTCAGATGTTTTGAACCTTTTATTTTTGTAATTTCGACACGGGCACCTAATCTTGCATTCGTCCATATCCACGACGACACTTCACCATTTTATGAAAATCTTAACAACGTTCTCAAAATGCAATGTAAGACCTACCTTCCCTAGGAGGTTCCTCTTATACATTCATTTCCTCAATTCTCTGAACATGATGATCACTATATACACATATGCAATTATATGTCAACCTAAAAATTATTTCTTTCAACTAATAATACTTAACATTCAAATATATAAATAAGAAAACGATAATAATTAAACTGCATTTTAATTACCAAAAAGGATTCAAGTTGTTACCTGGTCGTCAACCAACTAAAGAGATCAACAGTACACGATAAAATGACGCAAATGTAGTTGATCCAGTGTATATGCTCGAAAACCAGAGAGAGATTGAGAGTAAGAGTGTGCATGGTTAATCAATTCTAGAAGAAATGAAACGAAAACAACATGCAACACATATATATACACATAAGATTATTTAAATCGGTTGTTGGGGTGACAAAAATAGTCGTTAAAATATAGTCGTTAGACTAAGTCATTTCTAGAATGGTCTTTGTAACTAAAAATTGCTTTCATAGAGAAGTCATACCAATAGGAACGGCATTTGGATCGGCCAGAGAGCATTACCAATTTCCAACTATCTTTTATACGAGTGCTGGAACAGATGCTTTCATATTTGGCTTGGTCGTTACATTCTTGTTCAAGTACTTCATTTAGTTTTATAAAATTAAAGGGTAAATATCACTTTTGGTCGCTCAATTGTGCCACTTATCCATATTTGGTCCTAATGTTCCTCCTTATCAGACTTAATCCCTCAAATTTAAAAACTTTATCAACTTTGGTCCTTCCATTAAATATCCGTTAATTTTAACGAATTTGTTAAATAAGCTCAGGTTGTTCCAAAATGGTCATTACGAGTCCCGTATTTTTTTGTAATGGTAAAACAAATCATTTTTTGGTCTTTTTTTTTTGTTACTTCCTATATATATGGGATAAAGTTAACAACAATGATTCATCTATTTTTTAAAAATTTCTCTTTCAAGTACTTCATTAAGTGTTGTAGTATTAAAGAGTAAATATCACTTTTGGTCCCTTAACTACATCATTTATCCAAATTTAGTTCCTAATGTTTCCTTCTCATCAAATTTAGTTTTTCAAATTTAAAAATTTCATCAACTTTGGTCATTCCATTATTTATTCATTAGTTTTAAAGAATTTACTAAAAAAAAAAAAAGTAAATGGACTCACAAAATTTTGAACACACGGGCTTGCTTTAGGAAGTTAGTGCCCTTAACAGTTCACCAAGTTTATTTTTTAAATATTTTACAATAAGAAATTTTACTTATAGCATCAGTAAAATAAAAAAAAAATGTTAAAAAATATCTAGAGATAAATCAAAATCAATCGTTCTAATAACCATATCAAATTCAAAAATGACATTTACCTTAAAATTAAACATAGAAGAGAAAAAGTTTTGTGAATGCAATGTAAAAAAGATTTGAGATGACAAATTCAAAAAAGTTATTTTATTATTGTCCAGAGCATGAGTTCTCTCACCGATATATTCTATATAATGAAAATGAAAAAAATGTCAATTTTTTTATTGGTGCATTCCATATATATAATACAATCGCAGTGTTTACGAAAACTTCTATTTTTATAAAAGTGATTTTTGTAGAAAAAGTTGAAAGTTGTAGTAGAATCAAAAGTGGTTAATGTTTGTAAAAATAGTAAAAACAGACAAAAGCTAAATTTGATAGTATTTGGAGAAAAATCACTTCTAAAACAGACTCAATTGATTAAAGATTTCATTTGTTGTTTGTCAATAATAATTATTTTTTTATAAAAAATTTATTTTGTTTAGTATACATCATATTTAATTTTTTTGAAATATTAATAGAAAAAGTGAATGTTTAATTTAATAATGCTTCCACTGAGTATTATAATTATTGATTCATACACAATAATTAAACTTGCATGAATGCAAAATAAAAAAAAAATTATTTCATTAATTAATCATTGCCAATTAATTTATATTTTTTAATGATAAAAGAATAGTATAATTAGATAATATAGCAAGTACAATATTTAATGTGTGAAGTGTAAATTTAATTATTATTAAATTATTCAAATTATTTAAAATTTCAATATCAACTTAAAAATAAAATTTTAAAATAAATTAAAAAGATAAAATTAAATCAAGATTATTATAATGACGTAAAGTAGTAACGTTGAATTTATTTACAGAAAAGCTAAAGCAACTAAAAGCACCTCCAACGTGCTTCTAACTTTTGACCTAAAAGCGCTTTTTTACAGCAATTCTAAAAGTAGAAATTCACATTCCAAACACCTCAAAAATACTTTTTAAAAGTTAGAAACTGAAAAACGCTTTCACGGAACTCATGCAAACACTCCCAATATTCTAATAATTAGACATAACCCGAAAATTTGTAGGATGTGAATGGATCCTAATGTCAAAATATCAAGTTTATAAGGGTGTGGTTTCTGAGCCAAGGGGTGGTGGGTTGGATTCAGATCATAAACCCACCCTTGACAATATATCTGTAATTTGGGTTGGTGGAGTTAGAAACTCAAACACCTATGTAATTTAATGGCATTGGGAAAAGAAGTAGATCTACCACTCACCACTTGCTTACCAGATCTCCTACCCACCCATTTTCTCTCATTAATTCTTATGCTAACCAAGTACAAATATTAACTATTAATAAATATTACATTTCATTATAGAATTAAATTAAATAAAAGTCTTGAGATGGGCATATAAAATTTCATTTTCTTGCAAAAGAATACAAGTTATTTGGCTGAAATTATTTAAAAGATTTTATAAGCGATCAAATTTTATTTTTTAATTTTTTTTAAGTTGTTTGAATAAAATAAAATAAAATAGTAGAGTTTAGCTGATGTTCGTAATTATGAATTTTGTGATTAAATCATTTGAAAGAGTTTGTTATGATTTTAAAATAAGTTAGAAACTTCTTAATATTCTCCTGAAAAAAGTTTATAAGCTCTAATATTTTATATCTTGATCTTACGTAAGATCGTCTAGACGTCCTCATAGACGGGCAACGTGTGAAAAATAATTCCAATGAATGAGAAGAAAAAATAAAAGAAAGAGGCTATTGAATTAATGCAAAGTACAAGGAGTTATTAGGTGGCAATATTGAAGTTGACTTATGATTAAGTGTAATAAATAAATTATTTTAAAATCATTGATTGATTATTATTATTATTATTATTCTTTTTTGAACCCAAGAAAAGAAGCAAACCAAAACGGAACCCCCATCACTAAAATAGGCCTTGGACCAATTCTTTTGAATTTATGAACATGGGATTTAGATCTCTTTCGTTTCTTTAAGTTTTGATGTAAGAAAAAAAACAAATAAATGTTGTCCACATCATATGGGCTAAAAAATTTTAAAAAAATAAAAATAAAAAAAATATTTCCCCAAAAAAGAATGATTCCAAGTTCAAAACTGCCCAAAATTTGTAGGCCCCCACAACAAGAAAACCACTAAGGGGTGTTTGAATTTTTGCCCTATGAAGGAGTGGGCTACACACACTAAAGGTGGGCTGTGTGGTCACATATTAAAAACCAAGAAAAGAATGAAGTTATGTGAGTGAGCAACTATGATGACTTTTGTGTGTGTTGTGTGTGAAGGGAGCGGGAGGGGGAGGACCAAGAACACACACTAATACACCTTAGAGCTCACACACTAAACCACCAAGAAAGTAGATGGACCTCAAAGTCCATATCCAATTCACTTTAATGTTTCTATCTCCCTACCCCAACAAATAATAAACCTTATCACAACTTACCATCAAACGAACCCCCAAAAAATTAGGTCCAATTGCAAGCCCAATTCTCCCTTTCTCTCTCCTCTCTCTTTCTCTCTCCTCGAAACCCTAGATCTGGGAGCTGGGAAACGCCGGAAATCCCCTCCTCCGCCTTGGATTCGGCCCAAGAACGGATCTTTTTCATCTGGGTTTCCCTCGAAACTCTTGTTTTTGCTGGTATGGGAAGTTTGAGATTGGTTTTGAGCGTTTTCGGGAGTTTTTGCCGTGTTTGGTTTTTCTATTCTTGGTTATACCCTTTGTTTCGTGATAATTGTGTTGAGTCAGATTTTATGTTGTTAGTTTGTGGATTTGGTGGGTTTTTCTTGTTATTTTTCATGCTTAATGTTGTCTGGAAATCGACTTTAATTCTTACGCAGTTGTGCTTATGTTAAACTGGGTTTTTGAGTCGGATCTCAAGTTTCTCCTTGAGGAAGTTTGTTTCTTTCGACGTTTGAATTGTTCTGCGTGCTGGTTTTGGTGCCTATTTCTTTCTTAACTTAAAAGTCCAAGATCTGCTAGAAATTTGACTTCCTGTGTAGCTTGTATTCTGTTTTGTTGAATAGAGTTTGCTTGATGGTCTCTGTTCATGAATCATCTCTCAGTTCAAATTTCTGGGAGTCTCTGCTTTTGAAATGGGCTTTTGCTTGGATAGAAGCCCATGTTGATGAAGTTGTAGATCTGTTTTACCTTGTGTTGTTGGTGCTGAGTTGTTTTTGGAGGTGAAATCTGTCTATTGGGCCCTTTAAGTTATGTGTTAATCAATAAATATGTGATTGTACAGTGAGGTTATTTTTGTAAATTTGCTACTGTGATATTGATCTATCGCTGGTCACTTTATATACTAGTCCTAGTTTGTACATGAGGCCGGAAGTAAAAGCTTATTGCTGGGGTTAGGTGTGTAGGACCCGGGCCCATGCGGGCCTCTGATGGTTAAATTAGAACATATACACTTTGATTTATAACCATGACTTATGGCTCAATTTGAATTCCCAACAGTGGATAGAGATGGTAACAACTTGGGTTTGCCAAGACTTGAGACTCAGACCTCAAGCCTCAACACTAAAACCCAAATCTGGTTGGTCCAACCCATTATTTGCTGAAAATTTGATCCATGTACACTTAATTTGTCTATTACATTGTCCATAAATGTGGAATGAGAAGGAATGACTGGTTTCCAGAATAGCAACTCCTTTGTTTTAGGTAAACGTGGAGGCCTTCTGAAAATTTCATGCATGCATAAAAATATAAGTTATTGTATAACCACAAATTCTCGGGTGGGTTTCTTATGTTAACTTCTTTTGTCAAATTCAGTTTATGTCTTGATAATTGTAAACCATTTAACCATCGAGTTTGGGAAGAAAGTTTTAGAAACTTTAACCGAAGAGTTCACAATAAGACTGGTCTTATAATGTATTTGTTCATTGGTGTGTTATCTTGTTGATTTGTATGATCTTTTTTTCCTGATTATAATGTCTGAAAGGCTAATGTTGATTAATTCATGGAGATTAATCTGTTATGCCTCTCCAATGCTATTTTTCTAAGCATTCTCATATTGATGTTGAGTCTACAGTTTTTCAACTACAGTAGGTGCTTATTGATGAAAATTTGTTTTTGGCCATCTGTTGATGCAGCTGTTTTGTTGGAGAAGTGATGTTTGAATAGAATACTCCTGTTTTGCACTAACAGTGCTGTGTTGATTCATGTTAAAATAATGTTTTGACAACGATTCTTCTTTGCTAAAAGGATTCTCGTTTCATATAGGAAAAAGTCAAATGTGTGATGGGTAACCTTTGTGTCAATGTTCTGAGTTCTCTCTGCACGACACTCGGTTTCCAAGTGTTTCCTACTCATCTAATGTATGCAACCTTGGCCCCTCAGCCTTTTGTAATTTTCATCGTTTGCTTACTTGATGTCATTTGTCCCTGATTTGCATTTGGTGTTGATTGCAATCATACTCATGCTAGCGTGCAGTATGAGTTTAATTCACCGCTATATGGTTTAAGATTGATTATTGAGCTTTAAGTTGTTTTGGGACTTTATGTCGTGATGTGTTTTTCAATTTTGCAGAAAGTTCGATCATCTAGCGTTCTCTCAAGATGGAGGTGGAAAACTCAAACCAAATCATGAATAATGAGCTTATACCCATGGAGGAGACACAACCTCTCGATTCAGAGATGCAACTTGACATTTTAGAGCCTCAGCCGAACCATATAGAGCTACCACCAAATAATGCAGAACAACAACCAACCAAGCGTAGGAAAAAGAAGTCAATTGTCTGGGAACATTTCACTATTGAAACAGTTGGTGCTGGATGTAGGAGGGCATGCTGTAAACAATGCAAACAGTCATTTGCCTACAGCACAGGGTCTAAGGTAGCTGGAACAAGTCATCTCAAGCGTCACATTGCAAAGGGGACGTGCCCAGTGGTACTGCGTAATCAGGAGAAAAATCAATTGAGCCCATATAGCGCACCTTCCAAAATGAGTTCATTTTCTGATACACCAAAACGGCGTTATCGGACAGCCAGTGTCCCTTTAATTTCCTTTGATGCGGACCGTTGCCGGCATGAGATTGCTAGGATGATTATTATGCATGACTATCCACTTCACATGGTTGAACACCCCGGTTTTGTGGCGTTTGTTCAGAATTTACAGCCTCGATTTGATATGGTGAGCTTCAATACTGTGCAGGGGGACTGCGTGGCAACTTATCTAAGGGAAAAACAGAGCATCCAGAAGGTGATTGAGGGGATGCCTGGGCGTGTCTGCCTTACTCTGGATTTATGGTCATCTTCTCGAACTATTGGCTACATGTTTGTAAGCGGGCAGTTCATTGATAGTGACTGGAAAATGCACCGAAAACTTCTCAATGTGATCATGGAACCTTATCCAGAGTCAGATACTGCCTTCAGCCACTCTGTTGCTGCATGCTTGTCTGATTGGAGTATGGATGGCAAGTTATTTTCCGTTACTATCAATCAACCGCTTACTGATGCGTCAGTTGATAATCTGAGAGCTTTGCTCTCTGTTAAGAACCCATTGGTGCTTGATGGCCAGTTGTTGGTTGGAAATTGCCTTGCTCGTTCGTTAAGCAGCATCGTCCAAGATGCGTTGGCTTCTGTGGAGGGCATTGTTAAGAAGGTAAGAGACAGTGTAAAGTATGTCAAAACATCAGAATCGCGCGAGGAAAAGTTTATTGAGCTCAAACAACAACTTCAAGTACCTAGCTCTAAGAATCTTGCTATCGATGACCAAACTCAGTGGAACACAACTTACGAAATGTTGTTGGCTGCATCAGAATTAAAGGAAGTCTTCTCTTGTTTGGATACTTCAGACCCCGACTACAAGGACGCCCCGTCAGTAGAAGATTGGAAGCAAATAGAGACCCTCTGCACTTACTTGAAACCCCTCTTCGACACAGCAAATCTTCTAACAACAGCAGCTACTCCAACAACAAACACATTCTTCCACGAAGCATGGAAGATTCAGTTGGAATTGGCACGTGCAGCTGCCAGCGAAGATCCATTTGTCAGCAGCTTGACAAAGTTTATGCAAGAGAAATTTGACAAATACTGGAAGAGTTGCTGCTTTATCCTAGCAATCGCGGTAGTCATGGATCCCCGTTTCAAAATGAAACTTGTCGAGTTCAGTTTCTCAAAAATATACGGCGAAGAGGCTGCCTCGTATGTGAAGGTTGTTGACGACGGGATCCATGAGCTATTCCTCGAATACGTTGCGCTTCCTCTGCCTCTAACTCCTGCCTATGCTGAAGAAGCAAACGGAGCATCCATCAAGCCTGAGGATCCACAAGGAATGGGAATCTCAAGCAATGGTCTTGGCCTTACAGACTTTGACGTCTACATCATGGAAACTACAAGCCAGCTTGCCAAGTCTGAGTTGGATCAGTATCTGGAAGAGTCCCTTTTGCCCCGTGTACATGAATTCGACGTGATAGGATGGTGGAAACTAAACCGGATAAAGTACCCAACTCTATCAAAGATGGCCCGTGACATCTTGTCGATTCCAGTATGCACTGTCCCGGCTACCTCAGTGTTCGACACAGTACGGAAGGAGATGGATAGTTACAGGTGCTCGTTACGACCAGAGACAGTAGAGGCCCTCATATGTGCAAAGGATTGGCTTCAGTCAGAGAATGTAGAAACCGCGCTACCGGTTGTGAAAATGGAAGCCCCAATTTAGTGTTTGCTTCTACATCCAAATTTGTTAGAAAGTGTTTAGGTAGAGAGAGAGAGAGAGATGTTATTATTTTGTTCTAGAAACTGTGTTTGCATGATTCCATCTTTGAACCTCTTATTGTACAATACTCTCAGAAACTTGTCTAGATTAAATTCTCAAGTAGCTCATATATCCTTGTATTTGATTTGACCCTTCCTCCTTTGGTATAGCTCTTTTCTCCCTATTTCACTGCTCATTTTTCTCGTTTCAGGTACACTTTCTGCCTTCAAAATGCTGTATTTTGATGTGGTTTTCAACGTTCACTTTTCTTCAGTTTTAATGGTTATATTTGTCTCTTGTTCTCCTGATTATCAACATTCGCTGTATATATAACATATAAAACAAAATACATCTACATCTTTGTCATTTAGTCTAATTATAAATACATTTTTAGGTCCCAAGTTATAAATACTTATTACATCATATTTTTAAAATTTATCATAATTATAATTATTTTTTTATTTTTTAAAAAATTATAAATATCGTCCTCATATTAGTGATTGTTTTAACAAATTTTTTCTCGTGATAGTACATTATAGGAGGGTATTTTGTAGATAGTGGTTAATTTCAGGAGTGTTCAAAAAATTTTAAACAAAGAAAAGGTATTTGTAAGAAGAAAAGAAATAAAGAGTTGAAGTTTGAGCATCTGAAGAAACAACTTAATGTTCACAACTTTACCAATAAGTTACAGTAGTAGAGAACAGTTTACAACTTTTATCTTAAATTAATTTAATTTAAGCAGTTTAAACGCAAGAATTTATAGCTTTCTTATCAACTTTGAGTTATAAATTGATAAACATTTATTTTAAGTAATTGTGAACATCCGACAATCCATAGGGCAACATACCACAGAGCGGTTTGAAGCTAGGGTTTTGTTTCCAACATTTTTGGACTTTTGCGCGTTTACATTTCCTTCTGTTTTTTGTTGCAGAATTATAATATTTAACTCTTTGTAGCTTTTAAAACATTACAGTTGGGTTAGAAAAGGCATTTTGTTTGTAAAAATAGTTAAATCACCATAAAAAATTTATAAAAGACGAGTTTAATAACGCGATCCAATCGGCTAAACCAGTGACCTTGTGCTAGGTTGTCCAACTCTATAAGATTGTTTTTCAATTAAAAGATTTCAAATCCACTATAACAAATCTTTTTATCTTGTTCGGCTAATCACACTTCACGAAGGATCTCAAATCCTTGAAATCATATTTTGAATTATATTTTAGTTCAATGAATTGCAAAGCTATTTAATATTAAGTCATATGAAATTATTTTAAAAATATTTTATTCAAATTCAAAATTAAGGTATATTACGTTGACACCTCTTGAATTTAGGTCAAAATTCACAATCACTCTATTCTATTTGCAGAATTGCAAGTACATCCCTTAAAATTGTAGTTCTAACTACAATTTTATTCAGAGGCAAAAGTTTACACAAATACCCCAAAATACATTACACTAATACCTCTGTGAGAGAGTGTGCCTGTAACTTTGCAAAGGGAATGACGTGTTTGTGTATTTAGACCTCAGCTCAAGGGTATCAATGTAATTTAACTTTCAAATTATTTCATCTAAATCTACCTTAAAATTCGATATTTTAAATCTAAGGTATGAAATTATATGTTATTTAAAGACTACCATTTCAAGTGGACCTAATTTAAATAATCTAAGGCTTACATTTGAACAGAAGAATTTGAATTTGAAAGAAGCATTTAAGAAAAATATTTCAAATAATTACATATCAAAAGAATTTAAAAAGTTCATCCATATTTTGTAAAGCATAGTTTAAAATCAAAGTTGAATTTTTTTCTTAAATGAATTATCAAAATAAATCGAGAGGATTTATATATTAGAAATTTGAAATTCTCTGCTCCAAATTCATCCATCCAAACGTAACATAATGAATTAGCACAAGTAACAAAAATTAAAGGAAAAATTCCAAGCTCTTCCTGTGATATAGGAAATGGCAAAAAAATAAATCATGTTAAATATATATATATATATATATATGAATGAACTCATTTTATTTTTTAAAATAGTGTTACAAAAAAAATAATTATATTTATCCCTCTTGACTTATAATCTGTCTACACAAACCATCCATGTACTTTGGATAATTACACATACGACCACAAAAAAATATTAATATTATTTACACAAATCATCTTTATTTTATACACCTCCCAAAAACGTAAAATTCATTATACAAGCTACTTCTATTTTTTTTTTTTATTATCATGGATTGTTTTTTGTAATTACGCAATCACCATATCTCACTTGATTTCATCTGGGTTCAGAATTAGAGTGAATATATTCTAACTAGGGGTCATTAAATTTTTTTTTAAATCGTTTGAATCATTTGAATCAAATGAAACCGAATCACTTTTTATGATTTATTTTTTATAGAGTGATTCTAAATTTAGAATAAAATAACACTGCATTTATTGATTTGATATTGCAGGCTAAATTATTTTTATTATTAAACTACCCTTATAATAAAAGATATACCTCTTCACATGAATTAACGCATAAAAATGTATGAGGATAATTTAATTATAAAAAAATTTATCTAATAAGTAATAAGCAATAGTAGCTTTTGGAATATTTTCAGGCTCATTTCCCTTTGCGTTGCAAATGTGGAGAAGAGAGCCGCTGTTTTGGTAAAACCTGAAAAAACACAAGCTGATGCTTTATTCCCCAAATCAGCCTCCCCTGCTCCCACTGGGATGGGTTTTTATTTCTTGAAAACTCCAATTCACACACCCATCAGACTTTGATTATTATTTTCACCTTCTTTTTCTGAAGTTTAGTAGAGTGGTGGATTGAAGACAACAAAACATTCTCAACCTCAATGATGGAGGTTATAAGGAATGGTTAGCCTACATATCTCTGCGATGTCACTGCAATTATTGTGTGTTTGTCGATTCTGAGGATGGTGAGAGCGCTGGACGGAGGATTAACGACACCGATGCGCAGCGGTCAGCGGTGACAGAGCAGCGGCGGAGCGGTGGCGTAGCGAGAAGATCTGGTGAAGGGAGGTGGCGTCGCGACGGAGCGAAGGCAAATCGCGCGGCGAGACGGCGAAGTTTGTCAACTTGGAGCGTGGGCACGGCGGGAATCGTTATATGATCCTAAATACCAACTGGAATCTGAATTTTGTTGGTTTGTTTTAAAAATACTGAATTAAGTAAAAGCAACCAACTCTGACTGCAAAATGAACTGATAAACAACGGGGTGCCCGGACCATTTTAGTTTTCAATGGAAACTTCTTGTGCCTGACTCAAGAAAAAGAAATTAACTTCTGGATGTTACTTTGTTAGCCTGACAGAAGAAGAATTTGATATCTTATCAAGAAACGAGAACTGTGAGAAGGTGATGGACCTGAAGCCGTTCAAGCTAGACATTGATGAGCTCATAAATGAGTTTGCTGAGGTATTAGCAACAAACAAAAGTGTGATCATAGTTTCTGATGTTGATGCTAGTCACTGCTTACTAATTCATGTTTACTGCTTTTCTGGTTTGTAGTGTGAGTTAACTACTTTTGCTGAATTCAAAAGAGTGTGGCTTTCAAGAAAGTTCTCATTCATATTTGAGGCTAGCCCTTCCACTAACCGAAGTTTCTTTATGCAGTCATTGTATGCACATTCCATTGGTAAGTTACTAAGTAGCTTGTCCATTATTGATTATTTATATATTTAATAAGTTGACTGAATATGATATCTTGAAGCTTGTTGAATTGGTTGGCATTTTGTCTTTCTCCTTGTTCCCAACAGGGAAGTGTTTCTTTGTGGTGTCTTCTTTTCTCTTCTTTCCCCTTTTTGTTTTTTTTTTTTTAACTTTTTGTGTGTGTTGGGGGGAGCTCTTTTCCATGCCAAATTAGCTAATAGCGGAGGACGAAGATTGGGCTGAATAGAGGTTGGTTTCCAACAACTGGGGCACCCTGCCAACTAACAGAAAAAGGGCTTGCCCGCTCTAAAGGAAAGGTTTTACCCAAGCAAGAGTTTGCTATGTAGTTGGAAGGGGGCTCGTGGCTAAGCTTGCCTCAACTACCTTTTCTTTTGCTTTGGTGGGAATGAAGGCTGGGCTTTTGACAAACTCACACCATCCATTTCAAATGGGATTTGTCCCGTGGACACATGAGCAACCGAACCCGTAGGATTTCCTTTTCCTCTTCCCATTCTGACTTCTGTAGGTTTTCTGGTAATAGGGATATCCGCAAGAACTCTTACCCATATCTTACCATTTCTTTGGAATTGTCGGCTCATAGCACGATTTGGGGGGGGGGGGGGGGGGGGGTGGGG
>NC_026149.1:5968993-5979488 GCF_000512975.1 Sesamum indicum | reverse complement strand
TGTTTGGTGGTGTGGTGGTGCGTGGGGTGGGGGGTGGGGGGGGGGGGGGGGGGGACGGACGTTGGAGTGGGGAGAATGGTTATCATTTTCATATATTTTGTTGTAAAAGGTTATGCCATTCTTAGTTTTACATAAATCACCTCTGTTTTAGGTGCACTATGGTGTCTTAGACCAAACACTGAACAATGACAATCTGCAAGTTGGGTTGCTGATTTTCTGAATGCCATTTCATTTCTGAAAGGTGCAGTTTCTGTATTAAAGTTTTTTGTTTTATAAACAGAACTCAAAAGAGTAATTTAAGGTATATGAACCAATTCAAATGAAATTTCAGAATTCGTAATTACTGTACATCTGTACTTTTGATCTATATACATTAACTCGTGTGTTTTTTATGTTTTCACCTTCAATATAGGAAGAAAGGGAGATGTAGTGTAAAGTTTAAACTTTTGGATGAATTAGGTGAATTAAGGTAGTTTGCCTTGGCAAAACCTGTATGGATCCATGACAAAGACATTTTCCGGAGTTAAGGATGACATTCCCCCACCAACAGTCCATTGGCTGGCCATATGCCTCCTTATATAATTAATGTTCTTTTTGCTCTTCTCCTTTATCCACATATTGTCTTTTCTACATTCTCTCTTAAGCATTTCTTTGCATTAACTTCTGTTTAAAATTTAATCAGGTCAGTCATTGATTCCATTCTTTCGTTCGGTTAAGATGTAATCCATAATTTGATGTATGATTTGCTATTCATTGATGGGAAATCCTTTGTTTGCAGTCTCATTACTCCTAGCATTAACTTATAAGTGGTAATGTTGTGGTTGTAGGTTACATGGTTTCATCTGGTTCTTTCTCAAACAAACTGGGTGGGCTGTATTGCTTGTACTGCCTGTATGAGACTCAGCCATTCAAGCCGCCTTACAGAATATATTTGTCTCTTGGTGTGTATTCAACTTCTTTCAATCGACTCATGCTTCTGTGATCTCTAATTTGATGGGGGAGTCTACTACATCTAGTTATTTGTATCTGAGTATCTGCTTCCACATGGTAGCTGCCACTGCTTATATTTTTCTCAGTTTTGTTCTTGTTTTTCTTTCTCATAAGAGTATCTATTACTGAACTTCTAGTTACTTAGCAACAGCCCAACACAGTAATCAGGTGTTGTGTCCTTCAATATTCTAGTCCAATATTTTCTCTGTTGTCTTTTCTTATCTCTCTTCTTCTTCCTAATATCTTTATGTTCTTGAGGAGATACAATCTTTTCCATAACGAAGATCTCTGATTACATTCATTAAGCAGTCATAAGATTTTCTGAAGCTGTCAATTTGTATGGGAGTTTACTGCTTTGCAACCAACTGTTCGTCAATCTTTTGCAAGTAATGATTGCACATATTATATGTCTGCTTAGAGAGGCTAGGTCCCTCTATGCTTGCAGATCATTATCACTTAGCTATTTACGACATCCACACCTTAAAATTGAACTCTTAGAAAGTTCATATATAGAAAGATTTTGAGTCGGTTGAATTAATGTCCTCGGTGTTGGCATATGTAAAGAATCAATGAAGTCTCTTAACATCCATTAACTGATCGGAAGGACCAGGTTATGAAATACAATCTGAAAAAATTAGCATCTTATTATGGAAACCATTACGTTACAAAATTGAGTGATCATCAATCTTGTCTCTATAATATCGTTATTTTCCAAATAAAAGCTTCTCATAATATCTTCAATAGGGAAAAACTGAAAGAACAAAAATAAAACCAAAATCGTCCATTAGTTACTAGGTCTGTGTACGATTGCAACTAGACTGGAAGCAGAGTTGGATTTTAACTTTTTTTCTATTGTAGGAGAGTTGAGACAGCTTAAGAACCTTGCAATTGAGTCAAAGGCAAAGGGCCTGAAAGTGGTTTCTGCTTTACTGAAGAGTATGCTAGAGAGGAACATGTTTCTTTTTGGTTTCGTGGGTGCAAATGAGGGCTCTCCAACCGAGAGAGTAAATGAACTTACAGACATACAGAATGCTCGTGTCCAAGCAGCATATAAGAAGTAAGTCCAGAGCTTCAGATTTATCTCATGTTTCAATTATTTCCTAATTTGTTACCTTCTGCAATTTTTCTAGCAGCACTTTCTTCGCCGTATCTCAAGGTGCTATTTTGACTCAACAGGTTATTTGCAAATTCTCGGCTGGAGCACTTTATCCACATGGACTTGGTGAGTTTTGTGAAAACCTTGCTTTGTAACTTATCAGGTTTTGAACTGAGCTATGTGCTCTTGACATCCCTAATGGGCAAAACCTAGAGATTCTGGCAGAAGCAGCAAGTGATTTAGTTACTTCTGGTATTGTTCCAGCTGAATCAGCAAGTCTTTGTTCTTGAAGTTGGTTGAGCAAGACCAAATAATGATGAAAAATATAATTATTTAGAAATAATATAAGCAAACCTGACATGGTGCATTGATATGTCTTGTGATGTTAGCTAATTTTTTGCTTTTTCATGTTTGCTGGTAGCTTGGTTGGTTGTCAGCAAACAACTTATCCTAAGCTTCTGATCCAACCATGAAATCCTTGAATAATCATTGTTGTGCAGTCAAACAACAATATGTTGTCCAAAGAATATAATGAATTTGTCGAAAATGCTTTTTCATCATTGATCATGGCTTGTTAACAGTATACATTTTTGTGTAACAGTTTCATGGAAAAAGATATGTGAATTTTGGCAGAAACCATCATCTACATTTTAAATCTTTCGGATCAGGGTTTTGTTTGGGGTTTGGGGGTGGACTAAGTGCTTGGTAACAGTTGTAGTTGGGTAGTTGTATGAAATGTTATCGAGGATCAGGTTAGTTATTGTTTGTACATCAGGTGAGTGGTTATATCTATGTTCAGTGGCAGCCTTTAATTTTTAAATGTTATCTATGTCGCAATGTTTTGTTTTCTTAAATCTGTCAGAAACAGTGCTACAGATGTAGCTGTCTGCCAGTGGGGCATCTTCTTCAGGCATCCAATTCATATTAAAAGTCAATCTTTTTTGTTTTTCTCTTTTTGTAAGGGCATGGAGCTGGAAGTTGATATGCTCAAAAGAAGATCATCAGATTATGCACTGGCCAAAGAGCTGGCAATCAAAGGTATTGAAGTCTGATTTGCAACTCATTTGGTGCCATTTTATTGCATTGCATGTCAATGATCTCTTGCATTCACAAATCATTTCTCTGTGCTACCACCTGGATCTTTTTTGTTCATAGAACGTGTAGATGCAAAGTTTCTATTATATTTGAACTGTACTCCTCCATGAACTCAACCTTCAACAGTTATGTTCGTTCACTTGAGAAACTTTACTTACAGATATATGAGTCATAGTATGAGAGTAGGTTTCTGGAATGAACCCGAAATTTATTAGTGAAGTTTATTCCTAAATATTTTTGTATAGTCAAGCATTAGCCCCAATCTCAGGCGTAGGCATGACGTAGAGTCTATGCATTTCCTAGTGTGTTTGTCATTGCATGTTTTGAAAAGATAACCTTTTCCTTTCATTTGCCATATCTTGTATGTGCAATTCCCTGGTTTTTTCAATGTCTGTCCTGGCCACTTGTTCACCTTGTTATCTTTTATCACTTTCATCGAATCGCAAGTGTTGTTTTTACAGACAGCAACTTGTCAAATTAACTAAATTCATGTTCCCCAAGTTCCATTCTTTGTTTTGCTCCTTTTGCACTGAACTTTGATCGTCGTACTTGGTTAAATTGTTTACTGATATAATTTCTGTTTTTCTTGTTATTTAAAGAGGCTAGCCAAGTGATAGACGTCCAGAATGTAAAGCACATAACAGAAAATAAGAGATTGATTGGAGAGATGGTCGAGAAGACTGCTGCAGATTGGAATTCCCAGAAAGAATTGTTCTATGAACAAACAGGTTTTGGTCATCTCTCTGTTGCAGCACCTCCACAGCAACAGAGTTCAAATGAGAATTTGAAGCGAAAGGAACCCTGCGAAAATCTTGAAAGGCAACAAGACAATGATAATTTTGGTAAAGAACTGGAAGAAGTTTTGCTATTTCAACCGTTGGAATGTGATGATGAAGAAGCTGAACATTCCGATCCTTCAGAAGAGGAGACGTAGTTCAAACACTGGAGATTTCTATTAGGACTAGGTTGGAGTAAAACTTTTTTGTATGATAGAGACACTTTCCATTTCCTTAGGATCGGCTCAAGCCTACGGGAAATTGGCCTTTGTGGGACAAGTTGTAGATTTCTACACTTGCTGAAGACTCACTTAAGTGTGGATGTTGTCCCACTTCTTTACGTTCAAACTCAAGTATGAATTCATCTCTTAGCTCTCTAATTGCAAGTTGCATTTACAACTGGGGATGGCGGGACTACAGCTCCCATGTCAAGAAAAGCAAGCAAGCATCATTATTGTAATTGTTCCATGCTGTAGTGAATTTTCATCTTTTTCCCTTTTGGAATGGACCAAAATAAACTTTCCTAGTATTATTTTTATTTTTGTAATTCACTGTAGACTGGAGAAGGATTCTGTAATATTATTTGTTATTGGCATTTACTCCATTTTTCATCCCTTTGAACGAATACAGTTGCTCTGCTTTGCAGTGTCTTGTGATACATCAGGGGCTAGTTTTATCTACTATAATTACCATAATTAAAATCGAATGAATAGCCAAATCCACTTGTTAAGTACAGAAAGTCATATGTACACAGCTATCAAGTGCTACTCTTCATTAAGGACTTAGCCTTTTCTCTAATGAATCTGTTCCAGACCTGAACAAGTCAAAAACTTTTCTTCTGGGACAACAGTTTCTAAATAACTTTATGTACTTGAAAGGATGAGTTTTGTGCTGAATGGAGGATGCAACCCAATTCTGATCTTGCACCATGTCAGATTGTCGTGTCGGTGCTGGACATGAAAAATGCAATAAACCACCTAAAAATTCTGGCATGTATTCTCATAACTCGAAGATTAGCTTTGCTGAGAAATAGTAGAAACTGTGTTTATTGATTGCATATTACTGTAATACCATCAGCTTAACTCAAACAACAACAGCTCTCACTAGATGGGTGAAAATTACATAATTCCACAAATGCAGCCATTTGATATTATTCTAGTTGTATGGGTTTCTTCCTAGCAGGAAGATGAATTGAGGGTACAATCAAATTGGGGTTCCTAAGCAGATATGGGATGAAATATCCTAACTTTCCAAGCCCAGTACAGAGGCTCATCGTGAATCTCAGGGGAACCTCTCTGCTCCTCTCCCCAAACTTTACATAGCTCAATAGTTCCTCATCATGCTCAAAATCTAGCAATGAAGTAATGATAACTTCATAATTCAATCACGACGTTGTGGACTTTCTGATCCTCCCGGGGCATCTCGAGCAAGTTGAAGGTTACCAGGCCAGAGGCCAAGTCGTATTCGAAGTCGACCACTGCAGATCCCACTGTGCATTTTCTAGGCTTAGCCGATGAGTAAGCACCGAAACGGCCACAGCCCTTTACTTCCATGGAAATGACTGCCACAACCTCCGAGCTCAAGTTCTCGACTCTCTCTCCAGCAACACCGTTTCCTTCTGATGATTGTGCAGCAGCCTTCACTTCATATTTGAGCCCTTCTATTGCTCCACCAGCATTGAACATGTCAATGAGCCCAAATGGTGCAAAGCGGAACCCAGGTGCCAGTACTTTGATCGGTGTGACGGTGAAGATCTCATGCTCTAGGACCTTGAGGGAGACTGGCAAGGCTACATTATACGGCAGGGTGATAATGTCGCCACTCCTGTGAGAGTAGAGAGCGACATTTCCATCCCAGTTGGAGTCGAGCGCAACGTCTGAAATGAGATGAACGTCGCGGCCCCTGACATAGCCGGTGATTGATTCGGATTTGGTTTGGTGGAAAGTGTTCTTCCTCTCAACACTGTTCCATGCTGCACCTTGACAGTTGTATACTCCAAGAACTCCAGTGTACTTGTTCATGTTCCATATCTTCAACAAGCTGAAACACAACAAGAATTGCTCAGAAAACAAATCCAATTATAATTGTATTTTCAGCTTCAAACCCCCAACTATAGTTAACTCATTATAAGCTCACATGATCTGGAGATAATTATGTTTTTTGACAGAATAGAAACTTCGTTTTGACTTCGCTGGTAAACTTATTTTCAACTACCAACTAAACTATAAGGATCAAATTGATTGTCATGATATAACAGCCACCAATATGGAATTGGAAGCACTTGGCAAAATAACAAAAGTACTAAGGAAAAGTATCAATTCTCACCTAACACCGTCACGGGCGGGGTCAGAAAATAGGCAATCCTTGGTGGGTCGGCCAGGCAAGCGAGCTCGGAGAATGGAACCATCAGGGAGAACAAGCTTCCTCAGAAGATCAAAGTTGTGCTTTCCGGGCGCATCACTATTGCATATAGACTCTCAATTATTACTTCTTGTTATTAATAAATCTATATATATATATATATATAATATATGATACATCGAGCATTGATCAAGATTGTGGGATTCCTTACCTAACATAGACAGGTCCACCGCTGAGAGCCCTGGCTGATCCGTGGTACTCTGCCGCCGGATGTAGAGAATGGAACATGTCCCAGTCAGGCAGCATTACTTCTCCCAAGAACACACTGTTATATGCAACTGCAGCTATGTGGATGGTATGCGAAACAGGATCCCGCGGGTAGAAATCATCGGATGCTCTGACGATAGCAGTTTGTTTTGAGCTGTTTCATTCAGGAATCATCAGAACAGAAACACATCAGAGACTGAAATCGCACAACAAATGATGATGTTGATGGTAATAGACTAAAACTAAGTCCAAGAAATCGTGAGTAACAAGAAAAGATTGTCAAAGCTTACCAGTAGAGTGACTCAAGGTTGTGGCTCATGCAGGCGATGCAGCCATTGTCAGGAAAATTCCTAGCAACGGAAGCATCCAGTGCTTGATGATACTGCCTGGTTATCTCAACCCTGCCTCCAAGACCAGCCCCAAGAGTCTCCAATATACACTGCACGTCCACTTTCACACCATCTATCCCCGCAGAAGCCAAATAGCTGTGCAACTCATTGTAAAACTTGTAAACATTCTTGGGATTCACCAAACCCAACCCCTGCAAAGCAATTGCATCAGTTTTCCACCCTGGCTCATTCTCCAGAACCCCCTTGGACAACTTTGGATACTGCATAGCTGATCCATACTCCTCCATCTCCTTCACCCCGGGCCTCACCCCACCCCAATAGCCCGTAATCGCGTGCCACACATAAACATACTTCAATCCGTGTTTCTCTTTTGCGATGTTGACAATATTCTTGATCCCCGTAGAAGGGTCCTCCTTCTTTTGGAACTTGGCGTTTTCTTTAATTCCGGTCAGCCTCAGAATCTGTGGCTGCCCAGGCTGTTGTTCTGGTTGTGGTTCTTGTGGCGCTTCTTGTCGATTTTCATCAGATCCCACAGACTGCCAACCATCGTCAATGATGACGAACTTCGGCGGCGTCCCGCCAGCCTCAAGACTCGCAAGGCCAGCTTCCACCCCCTCTTGAGTCACCTCCTGGTAGAAAGCATCCCATGTGCACCACCCAAAGTAATCGACAATCCCAGGCAACTTCTTCTCATGCCTCAATCTAAAGGTTCCAAGTCGCAATTTTACGGCTTTAATGGCTTCGTATATCGTGCCAAATGGATCCGTTCCTGCACTAATATAAACAGCATGAGTGAAAGTCGATCCAACAGTCTCAGTATCACCACTTTCCAGGCACAATTCTAACTCATCCGCTTCATTCCCCTGGAGACAAGCTTTAAAGGGCCCTTCAATCAAAGGCAGAAACACAGTGTAGACAACCTTATTCTCCTCATCACCATCTACATCAGATTCCAAATGCGACCCCTCTTTGGTTTCCACCAGCAAGAACTGCGTCTCCAGTGGGATATCACGACCCTTGTCCCCCATCTTCTGTGCCATCCACCACAACTTGAACCTGAAACACGCCAGGAACCGCACATCACGCAGTGTTCCTAGCGAAACCACGTGACTGCTGCTGTCTTTGTCGAACGCCGCACCCAAGAACACACCCTCAACAGGCCCCGCTTCAGCGCCGGAGGTGGCGATCACATTTTCCGGCACGTTGGTGAGGATTGTCCTGTCCTTCACCACAAGCTTCCTCTCCGCAATCCGAACAGCTGGTTTGATCGTCATGGCTGATTGCTTGCTGTTATTAGCTTCCTTACGCTCTACCTCACTACCCTGCAACAAAAAAACAAAACATTAGCACAAACCACTCCGAAGATTTGCTTAAACTTCCAAGACAGAAAAGCAAAAGGAACAAATTTCTTCCAAAGTTCTGCCATTTCAATAACCAATTTCCCAAACAGAACAAGAGATCTGCCCAACTCCCACAAACCAAACCAAAGCCCAGATGAAATCTCACAACCCCAGAAAACAAAGATTAAAAATTTCACCAAGAAACACAGAGAAAGACAACGTACCCTGTAAGCGAGAACGCGATTAGGTGAAGAAAACGAGAGCTGAGAAGAAGAAACACGCCTCGGGGATAATAGATTTCTGTTCTTCAAAGGAAGAAAGAATGCGAGACGAGAAGTGAATGCAGGAGATGTGTTGAGGGAGGGGGTATTTATAGTGGTGGGAGGTGATTTGGCACTGTGAATTGAGATTGAGAGAGAAGATACCATGGTCGATGATGATGATGCTGAGTTGCAAACCTTCTCTCTCCCGCGGTTTCTTGTTCGGGATTGGACGAACAGGCCAACGCATCCAACGGTGGAAAAGAGGGCTGTTCCTTGATTTAGTCGACATCCCAACGGTCGATAAGATCGCCACGTCGGATCCACGCCATGACAGCCCACATTTCTAACTACCTACTTCTTGTTATTTTTTATTTTATAACAATCTCAAAATTAGTCATTTTGCGTCACGAAATTGACTAAGAAAATTAATTTTTTAAAAAAAAAAATCAATATACCACCGAATAATTCTGTTCCAAAATTAGCAAGATTCTGAAATATTGATTTAAAAATATGTCAACATTTATTTAAAAAAAAGTTTTCTAAATTTATTATTACATCACTTAATGCAATTTGTGAACTCATAATAATGCATTTCTGATTTTTTAGATATATTTGACTATTAAAAGAGGTTATTTTGCCGTCATGATTCAATTTATTTAATGGGTAAATTACAATGATCTCTCTTGAAATTTAATATATTTACAAATATTTATTTATTATTTGAAAAATTACAAATATCATTTTGATTTATAAAAAAAATATTAAACGGGGTGGATGAAAAGATTTGAAAAAATTATGAAAAGTCATTCACTTAGTCAATAAATAAATAAATAAAATTATAATTCTTATTCTACAGGGGCATTTTGGTCAGTTCACTACAAAAAAATGAATGAAAACCGAACAGAGTCTAACAGAATGGGATAATTATTAGATGACCAGTAAAATCAAAAAAGTATTGGCAATTTTTTAAATAATAATGGAGTATTCGTAATTATACCAAACCTTATAGAGAGGTCGTTACAATTTATCTTTTATTTAATAGATCTTATAAGTTTTTGCGTCTAATAAAATATTTTTAGAGTTTAGAATATGTTAAATTTTACTTTAATAATAATTTTTTGCAATATTTGTATAAAATAAAATGTCAATAACGACAATTTCGTATGTTTAAAGAAAATTTGTTAAAAATTTTCAAAAATAAGTTAGACCCTTCTTATTTTTTTCGATAAAAACAGCTTATTAACTACGGACATCTTATTTTGAAAACTTATAAGCTAAGAATCAATCGTACGTTTCACAATGTTTAATAAATTTTAAATATTTTATAAAATATTTTAATTAAAAAATAATATTTGGCATTGGGAAGTATGCTACAGGTTGCCAGTCTCCAATTTACTATAAACATTTAAATTATTTAAATGATGCTCTTCTTAGTGATTGTAGATTTTGGCGCATGTAACTTTTATTAAAAAGATAATGTTACTCTAACATTGTAATATTTAGACAATAAAAAAAAAATAATAAAGAAGTACTATTAGTTTATAATTTCAAGGTAATTAAGACATTAATAATTTTACATATTATATTAATATATTAATGTCTTACTAATACTAGCTTGTTTGAAACTAATGTTGTTGATTAATAAATTTAATTATTTTCACAAATACATTAATTTTTTTTAATGATTTCTAGGGGTGTTTGTGCAAGTTTATTTTAAGCGTTTATCGGCTTTTTGCTGAGAAAAAAAAAATGATAAGTTAAATATTAGTAAAAGTCGTGAGTTTTTGAAAATTAAAAGAGGGAAAAAAAGTTGAAGTTTGAGTGTTTCAAAAAACAGCTAAATTTGTACAATTTTATCAGTAAGTTGCAGAAGTTAGTAAGGAGTTGTTTATAACTTTTGATTTAGATCAGCTTAATTAAGCATTTAAAAGCAGAAATTGTAGAAAAAATCACTCTT
>NC_026149.1:5933210-5968973 GCF_000512975.1 Sesamum indicum | reverse complement strand
AAGTTGATAAGTATTTATTTTCGACATCTCCCAGTTTTTTTTATTTTCCACTTATATTAACTGCTTAAGTTAAGCTGATTTAGCTCAAAATGTATAAGTGACTTCCTAACTACTTCTACAGCTTACTGATGAAATTGTAATTGTTAAGTTATTTTTTTCACGCATCTTCAATTTTTTTCTTTTTTCACTTTTCACTGTTCGCTTTTGTTTCCAACCACTGTAACTAAATTTATAACCGTCTTTATAATTTATTGAGATAATTACGTTTACATCCTTGATTTATAGTTTATTTATACGAGTTATCCTTAATTTTGCATAGTTACATGAACCATCACTGATAGCCAAAAAAGAGGTAATTTGTATAATGATGTTGATGTTTATAGGGGGTAAATGTGTAATTTTTTCAACTACAGAGGTAATTTGTGTAAATAGATTATACATTAGGGGTATAAGTAAAATTATTTTTAATTTTATTTTTACCACAAAAATAAAAGTTATTGCAAACAGTGAAGGTTGAAAGTGTTAAGATTAATGAAATTATCACTCAATTAATTAAGATGTTACGTAACTCAAAAGGGGAGTGAAAGAGGGTTCCAAGTGTAGGATTTCTGGTCCAGAGAAATCTAAAATGACTGGACGTATCAGGAATTTTCTATGCAATCAAAGGCGGTGAGACCAACCTAGGACACGTGTTCCTCGGACAGTGGTGCTTTTTACTGTTTTCGTACAGACGTGTGACTGTCCTGATTACAATTATTAATCTGCTGATGTGTGTCCACGTAGACTCTGACCGGGATGCCGCCGCGATGGCTACACGTGGACCCGAGGGAGATCGAGGCCGTCCACGGATGGTACGTGATGAATGGGAATTGATGGGGACCGTTTGATTAATAAAAAAGGTCAATCATGGATGACAAACAATTATTAGATAATATACCCCAAGTTGAGGTGTCTAATATAGGGTGGCGATCAACAATTTGTTAATGGACAACTGGAAAACTTCACCGCCGTCTGATTATTTTACAATTTTCCATCTCACAAAATATCTTGATTTAAAAAAAAAACAAAAAAACGTGATTGAAATTGATTTTTAGAGAGTGTTTGCAATTATCTAAAAATATAAAACTCTCTGATTTTTTTTTTTGTATCTTTAGAAAATAGTTTTGAGCGTTCGAAAAAATAATTTATTTTTATAAATTTTAAAAGAAAATTTTTTATGTCAGAAGTTAGAAGCACTTAAAAAGATATTTTTAGGTGTTTTTAGTTATTTTTAATTTTTTTTATAAAAAAAAATATCATATTTTTTTATTATTTTAACTTTATTATATTAATAATATTTATTATATGGGATTTAAAAAGATCGCAGATTAATAAAAATTATTTTTTTTTAAATACTCTCAATTTTATTGCTCTCTATCATTTTTTTAAAAAAATCCCACATAGGCATCCGTACTCGTACACACCCAAAGTTTAAACCTAAAGTTTTAAAAAGAAACCTCGAAATTACCTGGGAGACATTGTTTACTATTTTTTATTTTGTTACAAATTATAACGATCATAATAGTTCGAGGTTTGATAATTTCACACTCCCGTCACATTTAAAATTATAAAAATCAATACTTAGAAATCAAGTTATGTTGTAATGTCTTGAGAATTTGCATTATTATTATTTTTTTTTAACTCTATATTTTGCTTCTTTGTTTTTTTAATATAATTGTAACATAAAAACAAATGGATGATGGCGTGGAATGACCCTTGGAAGGGGTGAAGAAGCGTGGTTTTAAGAAAAGTGGGTGATATTAATATATATATTATAGTTTGGTTAAAGAAGCGCATTAGTAACCACAATGATTGAGAGAGTAGACGTGCAACATTTTACCTTTTCCATCAAATCGTTGGTTAGTCAAAACCAACCAACTACTCTGGAAATTTTTATCCTATGCTTTTGTCTCACACATTTGTAATGCAACACACACACACACACATACATATATATATATATATACACACACTCATCTTTCATTTTTTTTATATGGGAAAAAAATGATTCAATGATTCAAAAATATAAATAAATAAGTTTTCTATTTTAAATAAAATTATAATTGATTTAGGTGAACATCGCACATTAATTACAGACGATGAGTTTGAGTGGCTTATATGCCCCAAAGTCTCTTCTCCCCCACAGGACGCATTTTTCAAAGAAAAATTGTGCAGTCTCAGTTAGAATGAACAATACATCTTCTTGAGGGACACTAATAGCATTTGGCGGCGTGTGTGGAAATGAGTCTGCGTGCACGTCCCAAGCCCGTCTTCTGGGAGATTGGTGATGTAGGCAAAAACATCTCATAATAGTTGCAAAATGAGAAGTTAAATGAGAAGTTTGAGTGGTTTATAAACCACAAGGCCTTCTCTCTTTTGAGAGATGTCCTATCAGGACAAAATCATAAGAGCTCATATGAAGTTAGAATGGACAATACCCCACACAATAGGAATATTAATTAAGTCATGAGCCCATTACTTTGTATTTTTTTTTTTAAAAAAAAATTAAATCGAGTCAAGTAAAAAGCATTGGGACAAAACGAGTATTATTTTATAAAAAGGTCAAAAATTATTTGTATTATGCCATTATTTGTACCAATGGCATGTGAAATAATTGATAAGCATATAATTAAAATAATTAAAATTTAAGCACTTTTATTATGATAATTTCAACCGACAACCGTAAAAATTTAAGCACTTTAGCTATACTTTTTGGTTGTCCCAAATAAGAAAAAAAAATTAAAAAAAAATACAATCGTATACGTACGCTATATATAATGTAGTGTATATATATATATACATATATAATTTTTTACTATTAATAATTAATTATAAATAATAAAAGGAAATAAAGGAGGAATTGGAATTGGTGGGAGGGTCCATGGGAATGATGGTGAGGACTTGGATTTTTAATTATGAAGAGACAGACACATGTGGTGAGCTGGACAAAATATTAATAATACCGAATTATTACATCATAGCATATGGTTCCACATGAATACATCCCTTCTTCCTTCATTACCTCTGGACCCCACCCACCAACCTTTTTCATTTCACCTCATTCATTATTTCTCTATCTTATACCTATATATATTATTAATATTTGTATATGTATTATTATGTTAAAATAATTTTAATTCATGTACTATATAATATTCTAAAATTTACTGTCTCTAAAAAACTAATGGTATATCAAAAATTGAGTATTCCCTATATTATTAATGAGTGTCGTTTTATCACCACGAAATGTCCATACTGATAATTACGGTCAAATAAATTAATAAAAAGTTTGAAATTTTGACCATAACCGATAAACTTTTGACATTGTTTTAGCTACATCCAAAATATGTGTAGTGATTTTTAATTATGACTAATATTTTGATCACGCATGTTAAAACAAAACAAAAAATTATCGTTATACGTTTGTTAATTGCTATTCATCTTAGAATTTCTTTGAAAATCATTTTGTTCTTGTTGCGGGCTGAAACTCGGGACGCATTTTGAGTTGTTCTTTTATTTGGTACTAGTAAGTGCGGCACACTTTATATATGAAAAATTAAGTAATAATATTAAAATTATCAATAATTATACATAATAAGTGACAAAAGTTTTATTTTGTCTCCATATATGTTCATAGTCTTAATAGTGACAATTATCATGTAAAAGTTATTCCTAAAATACCTAGCAATTAAAATATTATATAGAAAATTATTAGAATAGATAATTAGTGACGCCTCTGTAGCGACAATTTTGAGATTACCCACTCAATATCTTATTTATTAATATTATATTTTCTTATAGTAAATCCACATTAAAATGTATCTAAATGCAATATATTCATCGACGTGCAGCCGATAGGAACTGAACTTACGAATTTGTCAATTATGACATGGGCGTTTTAACTATTCAGCTATAGATGCTTAATAGGGATCCTCATACATAGTGAATAATCGAATTTCAATTGAAATAAAATCTTTAGGATAAATGAACACAATTTAGGAGGAACCAATGAGAGGACATCAATCCAAATTCTGAATTTTTTCAAATTGAGAGAGAACAAGAATTCTCACTATTTCTTAAATTGATGGCCCTAATTCCGTACAGTGGGGTCTTTTATTTACACCAAGAACATTTTCTAAATATGCATATTCGTGTAAACAAGATCACTATAAGAAATATAACACCTAATAATGCTATTGTTATGACTAATAATAAATAATTATAGCAAATAGTTATTGACCATAAATCATAGCCACACAACAGTTGTTGGTCGTGATTTTTACGAGAGTGGCTAAATTATTTGCCATGGAAAATTTTTTATCCATAACTTCGTTGTAGCAAATAATTTTTCATGATGAAAAAACTAAATTTTTTGCATTTTTTTATTTTACTGTGGTTAATAATAATTATTTACTGTGATTTTTAAATATAACTATTAATATTGTAGCCATTAGTAATTTTTATCTAGTGAATCGTCGCATATCAATTGAGACAAAGAGCTTGAGCGATTTATGAGCCCCAAGACCCCCTCTCCTAATGGGGCGCATTTTTAAGACAAAATCGTAAAACCATACGAAGTTAGAGCGGACAATATCCCTCTAAATGAAGCGTCGATCAACTCACAAACTGCATCATATATTACATCAATCAAACCCCACGATCATTATGTTTCTTTTTTTCAACCCACACAAAATTACTGTAATAGAAAGTCGGTCTTTAGCAGCAATGAACATATAAAAATTCTCCAAACATCGTAAATCTCATAATTTTAAATAATTACCTTCTTGTTATATTTTTTGCACGCGTTCACGATCAGATTAAAACAATTCCCGACAAATATTTGAAATATAGAGTATAATTTTTTTTATCAACTATATAAATAGTTGGATAAAATTATATAAAAATTAAAAATAAGTATAAGAAATTCAAAAATAGATGGTACGAGAAAATCAAAGTGGTAGAATTTTCAAAGATATCTCAAAAATCCAAAGCCGCCTAGGAATTGGGGGAGATTGAGTGATGTCTCCTTTACACTTTATCCCCAGTCAAAAGGGTTGTAGCACGCATGGAAACTTTCAAAAAGCGTGTGTGTCAATGAAAGTTATGTGAAACTAATTTAGTTAACATCTTTACATGCGCCAGCTATCCCTCTTTAAATCGCTAATCCTATCACGCGTAAAACGTGTTTTTGATCGCACAACGTCTCCAACTGGGATTGTATTGGTACCGTGTATTGTGAGTGTTGGAATTTGATGGAGTTTGTGAACCCATCACTCAAATTAATATTTGCATTTGAGATAAAGCTGAAATCTCTCGATTTGCTGTTGGATAAAAATTCTTGTTGAATAAATTATAGGGATAATTATATACATTTATCGAAAAAAAAAATCGGGATAATCGTATTTTTTTTTAGTGTGTAATTATACGTAGAACCCATGTGATTCAAGAAATTATATTTAGTATCCATGAGATTTGTTTCCGTTTAACAAATAAATTCCCGTCAAAATCACTACATTTAATGATAACAAAAAAATTAATGAAATTTGATATTTACCGTTGATTAACTTAAAACCAACTTATTTATTAGTTAGTCAATTCCACTAATGAAGGGATTTATTTATTAGACAGAAGCAAATCTCAATAGTGTATGATGAATTTCACAAACACAAAGAGTTTATGTGTAATTACACCAAATTTAAGAAAAAATGTGTGTAATTATCTCAATTTATATTTGATAGAGTTTGAGATTTTTCAAATTCATGTTGGGATGACGACTCATTTAGGATAAATCGGGTTGTTTGATTTTTTTTTAAAAAGGTCAATTTCTAATTTTACACTATTTCAACATTTTGGAAGCTCGTTTAATTAGCTCAATCATATTGAAAAGTCCAATTTTCACTGGAAATTTTCAATTTAGGGTTATTGAAAACACACTTTTCAAAAATCTGCTTCTTAGATCTCATCATTACCTATGTCTTTAGCTATATATAGGACATGACGTTACATGTTGTCACGTCCATTTGACTGTTTAAAAATAAACTAATATTATACTCTATATTCAAAATATAATATTTACAAAATGTGTTGTATAATAAATAAAATCCAAACAAATTTTTATTTCTTATACCTATAAATTTAGATTTAGAAACGTATAGCACACGCTACAAAAAAATTATTATTGGTTACAATTTTAATAGTTATGAACTAAAATTATGGTAAATATTTTTATTGATTACGATTAAATAAAACTGATGCAAAAAATACATTATGTTTGGTTTTGTTTTTAACTTGTTTTTGGGGATTTTGTGGAGATAGAGAGAGAAAAACAAAGACAAATAAAAATAAGTTAGAGATAGTGTGTATGTTTGGGTTTGTTTTTGGAGATAATATAAAATAAGTATGTTATGTTTGATGTTGGGTAGTGGGGAGACAAAAAATACTGTTCATTGTCAAATCATGTCTCTTTTATATATATTTATATATATGTATAAAAATATATATAATTTATTTAGTTGTGAGTGGATTAAAATAAATATTTTTTCCTAATTATATATGTATGGAAATGAAAAAAAATAATTTATGTAAATACACTTTTAAAAATAATTAAATGCACTCTAATAATGGATTAACAATATTTTTTGTTAGTTGTTCTATTCGAGGTGATAAATTTAAATACATTATTCAAATAATGTAATATATGATTAAAATAAAATATATTTGTATTTAAAAATCAAATACTTAGAAACAAGACAAAATACTTAGAAACAAGACAAAAACATGGCAAAACAAGCAATGACAAACATTGCTTCTGTTTTGGGCCATCTCTGAGATGGCCCAAAACCGAAAACAAACATAAGATTCTCCACCAAGAAAAAGTTATTTGTCATGATTAAAAATTATGGTAAAAATATTTGTCATGATAAATATTTTAGCCACCCTTACACATACCACGGCTAACAACCCGTTGCATGACCGTTGTCAATAACTATTAGATACGGCTATTTTGTCGTTAATATGACAATTATCCATGGTTAAATATTGCATTTTTTGTAATGACAAATGTATTTTTATTTATCGCATAAAATTAATAAAGCATTTTTATCTTATTAAAAATACTGAAAATTAAAAATAAAAATAAAACCAAATGGGCCATACCCCAAATACATTTTAGGATAAGAACTGTTTTAGGATATGATTGAGTATACGTATACTTGTAATAATTTGTTTTTCGTACGAAAGAAAGAAAGAATATTGTAATAAGTTGATAAGAGAGCATAATTTCTGTTGTGTTGAAAATCGCTATTAAGATGTTAACCACATCTTGGAGTCAACGAATATTTAATTAAGAATAAAGTATTGTGGTGGAAGAAAATTTTGGAATAGTTGAGCAAATGGAATTGAGTTTCTTGTTAATAATATATATTACGTGACAATAATTTTAATGTTGTAATAATATTATTATTAAATTGTCGTTACGTACACATATACATTTATAGTATCAAATTAGTGACAATATATTATAGCGGCACAATGGAAGAAATTTTATTATTGCCTACAGTTTTATTGGCTACGAGCTAAAGTCGTGGCGATTAATTATTATTAATTATGGTTAAAATAAAAATTGATGCAAAAATTTAATTTATCCACCATAAAAACTATTTTTGTCATGGTTATGAGACATAATAAATATTTTTGCCATGACAAATATTTTAGTACACTAACAAAAACTACGGCAAATAACCGTTGTGCGGCGGCGGTCTGTAATTATTTATGACAAGTGACCATGATTAAATGTTATATTTCTTCTTATGTAAGTCATTAATTAATTGATTTTCATAAATTTATGACCAATTTTTTGTCGCTAATTCTTGCTAACGATAAGTTATACAAAATCATTATCACTATTAAATTATAATTCACTGTTTTAAAATAAAAAATTTTATCATTAAATATATCTACAAATACTGAAAATTTTAAATTATCACTTGATTTTTTTTATTGTTAATCTTCTCTCTCTTTCTTTCCCTCTTTTTTTTTTTTTTTTTGGCTGAATGAATCGTTGATCAAAACTAATAGAATGAATTAAATTTGAATGTGGATAAATAAAATCTTATTAATAAAGTCAATTGGTTAATTAGATTGATGGTTATTTTATAGAAGAAATAAACACATTAAGGGCATTTGTGTCCATAATATTTTAAAATCAAGACCGTCACTGGAGATTCCCATTAAAAAAAATAGATTATTTTCTATATTAAGAATGACTATAGTTTAAAAATTATGACAAATCAAATTATCTACCACAATCATACAAAACCTACACAAAAACTTGAATTTTGACTTTGGTTAATCGATATTAAGTGTGATCAAAATATTTGCCATAATTTTTAGCCGCGACTAATATTTTGACAAGGTCTACAAAAATAACAGCCAACAATCGTTGCACATTTATGATTAATTAGAGTTTATCGTGATTTTTTTTATAATTATAATAATTAACTATAATATAAAGTTACATTTCCTTTAGTGCCCCTTAATTGATAGTATAAATGAGTTACATATAACAAACCATTCTCATGAGGGTTTAATTGCATCAGGTCCATTGGATCTGGTGAGCATTCTGAAATTCAGATAAAGTTTTGATCGAATGATAAGATTGAAGTCTCTACCATTATAAGATTATGAATTAGAGTTTTACAAACGTAGATAATGGGATATATCAATTAGTCATGCAAAAGAATTAAAATACTCCCCTCCCATCACTACCCCTTGAGTGCTGGCACCCTAATGCGCTTGGCAAGATTGGTTTTAGGATTGGCAACCCTATTGCCATGGATTCCCTTACGATGAAAATGGAAAGGGTATCGTATGCCAGAATACTGGTAGAAGTTGATGCTTCAAAAAAGCTTGTCGACCAAGTGGAGTTCGTTATGCCAAACGGCATAACCCGGAAACAACCGGTCGCCTACGAGTTCACCACCTCATCAAGCATAACCAGCTTTGCCTCTTGGGCATTTTGGAGACAAAGCTTGCAACATCTAAGATTCAGACATTTCTTAGCCGATCATTTTCGGGATGGTGCCAAGCCAACAACTTTGACACCATTGCCGGTGGACGGATTCTTGTGATTTGGAACCCGGCAGTTATCAACCTTCAACCGGAGGATATCTCACGCAAGTTATCCACTGCCGTGCCACGAATAAGTCTTCTATATCTCGTTTTCTTATGGTCTATATTCTGTTGTCAATAGAAGGAGTATGTGGGAGAAGCTTACAGAATTGGGACAGACGATGAGCATTCCATGGCTCATTATGGGCGATTTCAACTATGTGAAATCTCCCGAGGAGAAGCAACTTGGAGTGGTCCCGACTTGGTACGAACTCAAGGATTTCGTGGACTGCTATGCAGCACTTGGACTGCTTGACGTCCACATAATGGCTGCTATTTCACATGGTATTCCAACAATGAAAGCAACCCTATGTGGTGCAAACTTGACCCGATCCTTTACAACAACGAATGGCTTGAGGCCGGTTTACACTACAGCGCCCACTTCAACCCACCGGGATGCCTATCCGACCACTCCCCGGTTATTGTCACTATCTTTGATCATTCTCCCATTAAGCCAAAACTATTCCATTTTTTCAATATGTGGGCAGAACATCTGGACTTCTTAACTACTATGGAGCAACGATGGAACATGAATGTGGAGGGAACGCCACAATTCAATCTTTGCAAAAGACTGAAAGCACTTAAAGGTGTACTGAAAGCTTTCAACGAACAACACTACAGCCACATTTCCACCAGGGCCAAAGAGGCTGACCTTGCACTGCAAGATGCTCAGAACCAGCTTGAAAGGAACCCGGGAAATGTAACGCTTCGGGAATCTTTGGGAGACCTTAGGAAGAATGCCATTTTTCTTGCCGAGGCTGAACGACACTTCTTCTACCAGAAAGCCAAGATCCATTACCTCAAAGACGGAGACAGAAACACCAAATTTTTTCATGATATGGTGAAAAGGAATGCTGCTAGAAACTCCATCACGGCAGTCACTAGAGCAGACGGGACCATTATTACTGCTGCCGATGAAATTGCCCAAGAGTTCGTTGATTACTACACATCACTCTTGGGCGACGAATCTCACACCATCCCAGTCGATGACGGAGTGTTCGATTGCAGCCCTAAACTCTCCTCCGAGATTACTGATGAACTTTGTCGAGAGGTCACAGCACTGGAGGTCAAAAACAGAATCTTCAATATCAACGACAACAAGGCACCCGGCCCCGATGGATATTCCTCATACTTCTTCAAGAAAGCATGGAATGTGGTGGGTGATCATGTATGCAGCGCCGTTCTGGATTTATTTAGGAGTGGACGGATGCTACGACAACTTAACCATACGGTCATTGCTCTCGTGCCCAAATCAGAGCATTCCTCTTCCATTGCTGACTACCGACCGATTTCGTGCTGCAACGTCATCTACAAAGCCATCGAAAATTCTCTCGGACAGGCTTGCACCCGCATTGGAGCACCTAATTGACCGTTGCCAATCTACGTTTATTGGAGGGCGCAACATTACCGACAATATTTTCTTGGCGCAAGAAATGGTGCGGTAGTACTCGAGGAAACGGATTTCACCTCGTTGTACAATCAATATCGACCTTCGCAAGGCATATGACTCGGTCTCGTGGTCATTTCTCTCCCGAGTACTTCACGGGTATGATTTTTCCCTGATGTTTATAGCTTGGATTATGGAGTGCGTCTGCACCTCATCCTTTTCAGTGTCTTTAAATGGTTCCCTCCACGGGTTCTTTCCGATTGACCCGACCCGACAATGGTGAACGAGAACAATTAATCATTCTGTACTTGAGAGTTCGAGATGACGTCATGTGGATCTGTACTCATACGAACATCTAGCGTTATAAATACCTACAACTATTTTGAGCTATGGTATGTCATTTATTAATTTCGCACCAAATTTATAAACTTTCACTCTGATCTGATGGACTAACTTGAGCATTAAATTTTTTTTCCTAGGAACTACCCAACTAGTCTAACGATTTCTTTCTTTCTCAAGTTCCCAAATACCCGATCTGGACTGTCCTCGGACATGTCTACATCTAATCCCAATCTTTAGGTGTATTCAAGATTCATAATGTTATTTTGTTTGTGTAATCTTTTTTAGTGTATTTTTAAATAATTTATAATTGTTGGTGTATTTTAAATAACTTTTGATATTTGAACGTATTAAATAATGTTTGGACTCACATGATCACCATCTCATCAATCTTTAATTTACGATTTACTTGAAATCGTACAACTACAAAAATATATAAATACTAGTCTCCATACCCTACGTACAAATTTGGCTACCTACTCTTTTCATACCACCTTACATATTTCTAAATAATATACGACATTAATAACTTAGACACCAAAGACTTATAACCGACACTTTTTCCAGCATATATAATTTTTTATTATGCAGGTCACGTACCTAAAGAAATCAAAAGTTACCCAAATCTATATCGAAGCTTTCTATATGGATTTGACGCAAAAAAATCTATCCATAAATTACACATCATAACCTAAATTTGACAACTTTATTTAGGCATAATTTGCATGTACCACACAACTTAAATAGCTAAGGAGGGCCTCATAATTTTATGTAAAAGTCATATGTATAATGATTCATTTAAGGATATATAATCATAAACAAGTGGTGAGAAATTGTGTGGGACTAAAATGAGATAGTGATAGCTGAATCTGTGTGATGAATTGATGGTTCATTGCTATATATATGTCATTATTTACATAGAAAAATTTGAGCTCACATCCACTCAATAAAAGTCATAGCTGAATCATTGATCTGTGATATATCACATTCATATGGAACTAAATCACATGACAATTTGTGTGATGGCAAAAGCCTAATAATATGGATCCAATCAATCTTATTTTCTCATTTCAATGTAATAATTTGGATCCTATCCATCTTACTAATCCATTATCTTTCATCTTTCAATTCACTATCTCTACATATTATAGAAGTAATTATACTTAAACTTTTCCGAAAATATAAATTTATATTTTTCTTCAAAATTTTTTTGAAATACATTTTGCAGCCATTTCGAGAATTTTTCGTTTATAATTATATTCTTTTCATTAGGGTTTTGGACAAAAATGCCGACGTCAACGAAAAAATTATATAAACTTTCAATTTTGCTCCTTATTCGGCACTCCATATAATTTATTGCAACGATACCATATTCAGATTCTGTACTTGTAAGTGGATAATATAATATAATATAATATAATATATATATAATCAAAATGGTGTGATTATAATAAAAAGTAATCATATTATAAATAATTTATACATAATGTTGAATAATGCGTAAAATATTAGAAGTTTATGTATCTTTTTTTATGAGGTTAGTATTTTCTATCCAGATCCTAACAGAAAGAGTACGGTTGTAAATGGAGAATTCTTGGAGGGATGCAAATATAATTTCAAACTTTTTGGGGGGAAAACGTAATTCATATTTTTGCCGAGGATGTAAGTGTAATTAACCCTATATTATGCATCACTATCTATAAATTAAAATCATGGTAAATAATTATTATTGATCATGATTTAATTAAAAATAATGCAAAAATTTAGATTGTTCATAATGAAAATTATAAATAATTAGTGATGCATCTATATTGATAAATTAATAAAAATAAAATATAATAACATAAATTATTTATTGTCACTAGATCATTATTATATATGTGTTTAATTGTCTATGGTGACAACTTTACGCACTATATTTTATTACTAATTGTTACTAATATATACCAAACTAATTTTACAAAATAAAAATCACTATTGAAATTATAAAATTTATTATTGAGATAAAATAAATATTATTTTCACTAAATATATATAATTAGTAACAATGTTAAAATTGTCATTCACTTTTTCACTCATCAAATTTCTTTTTCTTTTTTCTATTTTTATGATGAATTTAATATTTTATTCAATAAATTAACTAATTAAATTAACTAAACTATTAATTAAAATATTCAAGAAACATTAATTTTATCACTTAAATAACGCAATATTTTTACTATTATGGCCGTCAGAATATTCCCAATTTCAAATTGGTATGTTCCATTGGACAACTTTAGTCTAGATTAGGTTCAGTTAAATTTAAATTAATTATATAATAAAAAAATATTATATATTTATTACGTGATTGATATATAATTTAAAAAAATAATTAATTATATTAAAAAAATATTTTATTTGTTATGTAATTGATTTTGTCTGACCGACCAAATTTGATTTGAATAAAAAAAATTCATGTCTTGTTTTTTTTTTTTATATATCTTTTGGCTAATTATATTATATTAGGAAGTTGAACCCATAAAATTAAAATACCCTCGTAAATTGAAAAAATATATATTTCATGAAAATATATATCGTCTTTAATGAGAAAGTTTAATGTATATATATGTCATTAATTAATAGAATGTTGGATTAAACTATTTAAGCAAATTCTTATAATTAAGTCCATACACATATTTTTTTTTGAAATAATTTTAAAATTTATAAGATATTAAATTTTATAAATAATTTTCAACTACTATGATAAAATAAAATCATAAAGCCTAATTATAATATATTAGTAATAATAATTTTTTAATTAACATGATACTATTGAAGGAGTATGCTAAAATAAATTAGGAGCTTTTTATTTTCTTTTTTAAGAAAAGCTTATAAACCCGATATTTTATTTTCAAAGTTTATAAATATAACTTTTTGAAAAATTTTACCGACGTTATGACCTTTCAAATATTTTATAAAGTTGATAAACTCACGCAAATACTTATTAATTTTGATTTCGGATATGATCTTATTAGCAAACTACACATTTAAATTTCTTAAGTTATTAAATTTCATAAATTTAAATAATAAAATCACGAGAATTTTAGTATCAATTTTTTAATAAATATATAAATATCAATAATGAATGTATAAAAAAATAAAACACAAAAATACGAAAGAATAAAAACTATTATTAATATATTTTTTAATGAAAAATTCTTAAGAGAGTACTAAAATTCAGTTACAAACACCGTCTGCTGTCAGAATTTGATGGACAGGTATGGAATCTTATCCGGAATCTACGGCAGCTGACGATCAGCCAAAGGACACGTGTGTGGTAACCCGACACTGGAGCAGAAATATCTACTGTGCGGATCTCCACACATGATCTGCTTTTGTCGGATTTCTTGGACATGTGCGGGTGCTTAGGATATTGTACTTTTTGTTTTCAGTTTTGGACTTTTCCTCCCCACCACAGGTTTACGCGGATGTACCATCACTGTATATTTAGGGATGCGCACACGCTGCAACTTATCCACTCGCGAGTAAAGGGCGCGTGAGAGTCAGAAGTGTATTGTAATCTATGCATCTATGGAGGTTAGTTTATTGTTGAAATAAATTATAAATAGTACCATTGATTTATATATATATTTTAAATTATTTAAACTAATTAATTTATATTAAAATTATGAATATTAAAGTTGTTCTTAATTAATAATTTAATTTATATTTTATTTTTATTTTTAAACACTGGTCCATTTTCAGAACTGTTTAACTTACAATTTTTATTACAGGATATTTTCTTTATGAAGTAGAAGTTATTGTTATCGCCTCCTATTTTTGTTTCTAGTTTTTAGCTAGGATGATTACACCATCCTCTCTTAAGGTTTAGTATAACTACACATAGATCTGTTGTGATTTGAGAAATTACGTGTAGTATGGTTGATGTTTGTTTTCGTCTGACAGATAAATTGCATCATTAATTAAAACTTATTAAATTTACTGATATTGGTTATAAAATCAAACGAATTTATATTTGCACTCCAATAATCAGAAAAAAATTATTTGATTGACAATAAATCAATCAGAGGTAAATATTGATTTTTTTCATTTTTTTTGTTAATATCAACAAATACAGTGAATTTTAACTAACAAATGACTTATTTATTGGACAAATATAAACGTTAGGTGTATTAGATATAATTTTTCAAAACTACAGAAAATTTACATGTAGTTACATCAAATTTTAAAAGAGGACGGTATAATATCTCTTTTAATTATTTCAAAAATAATTGAAAACATTACAAAAATTGTTTGAGTTTTTCGAAAAATACACAGTTGAATGGGTTTTACTTTATTTTCCTTTTTTTTCTCACTGACACAATATAAATTCAAGAAGACTAGAAATTTTCTCTTTTAGTCATATAATTTACTTTAAGGGGTGTATTTATAATTTTTTGCCTCAAATAGTTTCGTTGTAAATTATAATTACAAACCTTGAAAAGTATAAATATAATTTTGCCAAAAAAAAAAGACAGATATTTCTGTGATCGAATTTAAGGGTAAATTATAATGAGTTTTCATAAAATTTGTCATAATAAAAAATACCACATCGTTATTTATAATATTACTAATATCTTCTCAGGATTAATAGTCGTCAAACACATTTCTCCTTACAAGGGCTGTCACAAGAAAATATTTATTAGATAATCATTCATTTCAGAGATTATTAATAATTATATAAATAATAAAAAAGTATTTGTAGTAATACAGATTTTAAAAAAATCCATTAAAATTTAATTTTAGAAAGTGCCCAAGTAATTTACCCAAAATAAAATCGAAGAAAGCCATTGCTCTTGTGTTGGTTTTAGTTGCATCACGAGATGACTTACTCGTGTGGAAATTAAGTATTGGGATAATTACACTTCTTTCCTTTGAAGTTTAATATAATTACATGTAACTGTTCTATAGTTTGAAAAATTATATTTAGCATTTTTGTGGTTTACTTCCGTCTAATAAATAAGCTCACCCATTAGTCAAAATTCACTGAATTTGCTGATATTAACAAAAAAACTTAGAAAAAAAATCTATATTTACCTTTGATTGATTTATTACTAATTTATTGCAAGTCAAACAAATATTTTTATGATCAAATTACCCTCATACGTTTTCATGCGTTAATGCATGAGAAAAGGTATATCTTCACCGTTGTAAGAGTAGTTTAGTCGAAAAAAAATTATTTGACCTGCAATAAGTCAGTAATAAGTCAATCGAGAATAAATATCAATTTTCTTTTAGTCGTTAATATTAGTAAATTTAATGATTTTTTTACTAATAGATGAACTTATTTGTTAGATGGAAACAAATATCAAAAGTGTTAAATATAATTTCATAAACCACAAAAAATCTACGTATAATTATATGGAATCTCAAGGAAGGGAGTGTAATTATCCCTTAAATATTTGTACCTTATTTTTAGGGCTTTATTGTACGCAATCCACTCAAATAAATATTTTCAATGGAATGTGGTTAACAATAATATTATAATATTATATAAAAAAATTTATAATTTGAAATTTATATTTAATATTTTATTAATATAATAGTGATTTTAAGTAAGGGATGGCACAAAAAAATTATCCTCAAAACAATAACATTTCTACTTCTAATTTTGGTCTAGTGAGAGATTTTTTTTTAGTAGAGGATGTAAGTCAAATCATAAATAGTCACTTGCATTAAAATATAATATCTTTTGAGTATTTATAATGAAGGTTGGATTTTTAGAGTGTAGAAGGTATATATTTTTATGGTGTATTTAAGGCATAAAAATTACTTTTTTACCTTTAATAATAATTTGGTATCACAAATATATCCATCATATAACTCTTCACTTTCAGACGAATTACTGATCTTATCGAGTAAGTAGTTCGAGAGTAAGAAAAAATAGCCACCATAAACCTCATTAATATGTAGCAAGGGGTGGGTGAGTGGGAGCTTCTTAAGTGCGATCTCTTCCCACCCCCAATACATTCACATCCTCACATTAAGTAAACAAGGCATGGCTTCCAAAGGTTAGCTCACTTCACTCTTTCTTCCTTACATTTCTTGTTTCATTTTCTTCAAAATTTAGGAGAGCAGTAAGGGGTTAGTAGGTGAGAGAGGTTGTGATGCAAGTAGCTAAAGGTGAGAGCTGGCTTGTGAAAGTTATCTCGCTAGCTCGAGGCTAGTACGGTCGGTTTCCCAGCTCCAGCTGGTGCCCGCTTCAGGGCCCTGTTATCTCCATTCGACTCAGTGTTTCGTCAATAGGACATCCTTAATTTTTTTTTTTTTGGGGGGGGGGAGGGGTAATTTGCCGGATTATAATGCGGCAATTACGGATTTTCCTTAGTGCGCTTCTTTTGATTCAGGTGACTATATAGCATAATCGAACGACTTTGACTTGGGTGAATTAGGAGGCGATGAGTCTCATTTCAATGATGGACATGTGGAGGAGGAAGTATCTGGTAGTCAGGATGAGGAGGCCGTATGTGAGGATGAATAGGAGGAGATGGACGTTTTTTAGGTGATAGAGGTTAAGCGCAGTCATGGCCTTAGGTGTAGGTGGGGAAATCGTCAACGGGAGGGGGTTTCACGAGTCCATGTTGTGGAAATTGAGAGTGAGATGCTCACTTAGTCGTGAAGTGCTCTTAATTATTCATAGGAAGATCAGTTGCTCTCAACCCATAAGTTTGTTCTTCCTTCTCTGGGGCAAAGGATTAGAGAGACCGCTGAGGGGTAATTCACCGTTTATGCTACTTATTATGATAGCGGATTTTCTATCCCTCTCCACCGCTTACTAGTAGAGGTGATTCAAAATTATGGCCTTTGCATTAGTCAGTTTAAACTAAACTCTTTCATTTGTTTTGAGAGGTTCCAACATAGATTTTGAGAGAAGGGGCTCTCCGTTACTTTAGCTAGTTTTCACAAGTTGTGGCATGTGCGTTGATATCCGAGTACCCCTCAAATAATGAGGTGTCAAGGGCAGCCCGCACTCCAAGCACCCTTGACACACATTCGACCAGGCAACCCTCAATCAAGCTAACCGACAACCTTCGCCCATAGACGCTGGACTACAACATTCTTAGAGTTTTAGGTATAGGTCCTTTGCCTTGTAGACTTGTAAATACTTATATTTACTCATGAGGGACTTGTGCGTCCTACGCTGTGATTTTTAACCTTTTCAATATCTAGTGCTGTAAATAGAAAGAATTTTTTTTAAGACTATTATAGGAGGAATGAGTATTTGAAGCTTGGTGTAGTCTGCGTGCTAGTGACCCCTTCAAGGCGATCCCTTTGTACTAGCATCATGTATAATGTTTATTGCTTTCCACTATCAATAAAATCCACATTTTGAAATTACACTCAATTTATTGCTTTTGTACTGCACCCTGCTTGCTTGTATTGCTGCTGTTGATGTCGTGCTGCTATTCTTGTCACCTCCCTTTGTGAGTGTCGCTAGGAATTTTGTTGTTATTGCTGTCAAGTAGAAGCAGTCGTTTACTACGGACTACTAGCCACAGTGTGATATTTTCCTCATATTACGAAAGGCGCCTCGTGACAGCTGTTATCAGAGCCTCAATACCTGACCATGGGGCCTAGGTGGGTTGCTGTGACCCATACAAATTCTGTTAGAATGTCGGGCCAAGATGCTAAGAACTCGGGACTAGCGATGTCGCCTAGTGAGCGAGCCCAAACCAGGAGGATGAAAACTCCAAGTTAATTGAAATGGTGATAAAATTTGGAGGAGAATGTCTCTTTCCTAGAATAAGAGATTACGGTGTTAAATTCCAAATTGGAGAAATATCGACAGGTGGTCCAAGAAATGACCGATGCCCTTGGAGGCTGTGGCATTGCTGATATATGGTGTAAGATGGAGCAGATGTCTACTCATATTGGTTAGCCCCAACGTGCGATGAGCAGCCCCTGTTGTTGTTCATGATCTTGGTGTTAGGCTTCGAATTCCTAAGTCCACCTACGATAGTGCTCGTGATGCGAAGGAGGTCGAGAGTTTCCTTTTTGATATAGAACAATACTTCTTTGCTACAAACGTAAAAGACAAGACGAGAAAGGTGAAGACTATAACGATGTACTTGACAGGTGATGCCAAACTATGGTGGCACACAAAATATGCTAAAATTTAGGACCAGGTGCTATGGATACTTAGGACCTTCTCTGTGAAGTGATTCGAGAGCAGTTTTTTGGGAGAACATGGAGTATAATGCCAGGCGGCTATTGCCGAAGTTGGAACACATAACCTCTGTGGGAGATTATGTGAACTCCTTCCCAGTGCTGATGTTGGATATTCGAGATATGTTGGAGAAGGATAAGCTATTCACTTTCGTGGAGGACCTAAAACCATAGGTGCATCTTAAGCTACGTCAATGGGTCACTAATTTGGTATTGACTATGGCAGCAGCCAAACGCTTGACATATTTCGACCTTGAGATTCAGAGGAAAAGGCAGAAGACGTCTAACCCTGCACAGAACAAGTCGGGAGATCGAAAGCCCCCACGCACGAAGTAGTTCGTAGGGTCGTTCAAATAGGAGCAAATCACAAGAGAACAAGCAGGGGGAGCCACAAAAGAGCAACGGATGTTTCATGTGGGATGACTTGCATCGATATTGGGACTGCCTGAAGAAACAATTGACGGACGCGCTGCCGACCTTTATTGACAAGGCTTCACCCGTAAAGCTAGTGGAGCCCTGAGCATTTGCGAGTTGTGAGAATGAATCTGAAGAGGACGAGGACGACTTGAGTATCATATGTCAACGGTGCAACACATTGTCCCATTCGGTGGCGGGGAAGACTATCGCGAATCTAACTGGGAGCAATTTTGAGGAGAAAACACAGCCCCAGACTTCTAGGAAGAAGGGTTAATGTTCGTTGATGTGAAGATTCATGGCAAGTCAATTCGTGGCATGATTGATACTGGAGCTACCCACAACTACCTTGCAAGTGCCGAAGTGAAGAGACTGGGGCATTTTATGGTGCATCGGTGTTGTTCTAGATGAAGGTGGACGGTTCCCTATGTATGTGTTATGACTATCAAACGTTAAACGAAATCACTGTGAAGAACAAATACCCCATGCCATTATGGCGGACTACTTAGACCGTCTAGGTCGGGCAAAATATTTTACGAAAATAGAATTAAGTTTGGGCGATTGGCAAGTCCGAATCTAGGAAGGGATGAGGTAAAGACGACAGTTATCACGAGGTATGAAGTTTTTGAGTGTCTTGTCATGCCTTTCGACCTGACGAACGCTCCAGTAATCTTCCGCACTCTCATGAACTAGGTACTCCACGATTTTCTTGACGAGTTTGTGGTGGTGTACTTGGACGATATTATTATCTATACTGGAACCTCGACCAATTATGTAGAGCATCGGCGGCAAGTACTAGCGAGACTTCTCGAGCACGAGTTATATAGAAAGGTGTCAAAATGCTCGTATACTCAGGAGACTATCAGTTTCTTGGGGCACATTTTGGAGAGATGACGGATTTAGATAAACCCCAAGAAAGTTCAGGAGATCAAGGAGTGCCAGCCATCGAGCGATGTACATGAGTTGCGACCATTTCTCAGTTTGGCGAATTATTTTAGGCGTTTTGTGAAGGGTTATTCCGAGATAGCTCAGCCCACGACAAACTTACTGAATAATATAGAGACTTGGAATTGGACATCCCAATGTCAAGTAGCCTTTGACAACTTGAAGGAAGCAGTGGTAACAGATCCTGTGTTAACCTTACCAAATTTGTCGAAATCTTTCATGGTAGAGACTGATGCTTCAGACTTTGCATTAAGAGGGGTCTTAATGCAAAACAACCACCCAGTTGCCTTTGAGTGCAGGAAGCTAAAAGATATGGAGTGGCGTTATTCAGTGCACAAGGAGTTACCAGCAGTAGTTCATTGCCTTAAACTATGGCGGCATTATTTATTGGACTCTCCCTTCGTGGTTAAGATATAGAATACTGTTGTGAGCCATTTCATGACTCAACGAAATTGACTAGTAGGAGAGCACACTGACATGAATTGCTGCCGAAATTTCATTTTGTGCTAAAGTACCGACTCGCTCTAGCAATCATGTAGCAGACACCTTGAGCTGTCGGGCAGATTTGGCTACTTTGGGGTAGATAGCAACACTCTCCTCTAGCTCGGTTGTCACCTTTGTGAACGATCAGGCAATATATGAGCTATTACCAAAAGATCCAGCAACGTAGAACCTGGTCCACTTCGTCGAGCAGGGCAATGCTCAATAGTTTTTGTTAGAAGATGAATTCTTTATAATCAAGGAAAACCGCTTATATGTACCCAAAAATGTGGGAACCTAAGGAAATCACTAATTTCAGAATGCCATGACTTTGGGCGGGACATCCAGAAGAAGAACGTACCTATGTGTTGGTGTAGAGGGCCTACTATCGCCGACAGACGTGGGATGATATAGAGATATATGTCCGCACTTACTTGATTTTCCAGCAGGATAAAACAAACTACCAGACAAAAGCTGGTTTTCTGCAACCACTTTCGATCCCAAATCATGGGAAAACGTATCCATGGACTATATTTTAGGATTTCCTAAGGTGAGAGACTTAGACTCCATCATCGTTTTGGTAGACCGACTATCAAAATATGCCACATTTATTGTAGCCCCGAAGCATGTTACAGGGAAAGGAACAATTTATCTCTTCTTCAAGCATGTTATCAAATATTAGGGCATGCCGAAAGATATTATTAGTGATCAGGATTTCCATTTCACTGGCGCCTTCTGGATGAGTTGTTCAAACTCCTCGTATCCAAACCTAGTACGAGCTCGAGCTATCACTCGTAATATGACGGCCAAATGGAGCATTTCAATTCCATATTGGAGGAAAACCTCCGACGCTTTGTGCGTGGTACTCAAAAGGATAGGGTGAAGCTCCTGGACGTCGCCCAACTGTGTTTTAATGCCTAAAAGAGCTCTTCTACCAACAAGAGCGCTTTTGAAATTGTCACTAGACACCAAGCACTCCTCCCTTACAACCTCAACTCGTCATAGAATGTGAGCTCCCCTTTCGATCGAAGTTTCTTTCAGGAGTGGAAGTAAAATGTTGACATCGCCAGAAATTGCCTAGAGAAAGTACAGAATAGGATGAAAAAGTTTGCAGATCAAAACCATCGCTTCATTGAGTTTAATGCATGATATTTTGTGATGGTGAAGGTCCAAGACCTAATATTATCGAAAGCATCAAAGGGGAGAGATCATCGGTTGATGCAGAAATATGTCAACCCTTACCTATCATCAACCGTGTTGGAATATTAACCTGCAACGTAGAGTTGCTTTCCTGGTGGAAGATCCAGTATGTCCTTCATGTAAAACAACTAAAGAAATATATTCGGCAAATGAGGAGGACGATGCCCGTAATCATCCCAGCTACCCAGAACTTGAATTGACAAAGACGAAGAAGAGGTGGCTGAAACGATCCTGAAACACTAAGTTACGAGTACTGCAAAGCATAGTCACACAGAGTATTTGGTGAAATGGAGGGGGCAAGGAGAACACTTGGGAGTGGGTGGCGGACCTTAAGGCGTTCCAACCTCTTGTTGAAGCCTACCATGTTTTTCTTGTGCCTAGGATGCCTCTGTCTGTGGGGGAGAATGTCAAGGGCTGTTTATACTCCAGACACCCTTGACGCATATTCGGCCATACAACTGCTCAATTAGGCCGACCGTCAACCTCTGCCGACACACACTAGATTCCATAGTCTTAGAGTTTTAGGCGTAGGTTTTTTATCTTGTACACTTATAAATACTTATGTTTATTCATTGAGGAACTTTATGCCTCCTATGGTGCGATTTTCAACCTTTTTAGTATCTAGTGCTGTAAATAGAAAAAGTCTTTTCAAGACTATTATAGGGGGGAATGAGTCTTCAAAGCTTGGTGTAGTATATGTGCTAATGTCCCCTTCAAGGTGATCCCTGTGTGCTAGTATCGTTGTATAATGTTTATTACTTTTCGCTACTAATGAAATCACATTCTAAAATTGTCCTCAATTTACTACTTTTGTACTGCACCTTCCTTACTTGTCTTGTTGTTGTTGGATTTCGTGTTGCTATTCTTGTTGGCTTCTTATGCAAGTGTCGACAAGAGTTCTATTGTTGTGTTGTTGTGTGAAATTAGTCATTTACTGCGGACTACGAGTCACATGATGCTCCTTTTTCCGCATTGCGGAAGACGCCCCGTGAGATTAGGGGAGGTATTTTTATTTGTACCCCTGCCATATAGAATTTTGGATGGATTCACTTCTTCTCGAGGTCTTTGGAAACATAAGTTTTTCTATGTTAGAGATGACGGTTAGAGGTTAGCCTCGAAGTGAAGCTATCCTTTCCATGTTGGATAAACGACTCTCCCCGACATGGGGGGGGGGGGGGGGGGGTACACCTGACTACCAGATTGGCCTAAGGGCCTTGTTTCTTGTTGAGCCAACAGTCCTCAATTGGGGCCCAATCTTCTCTGGTCCTACAAGCTAGTGGTGAGCTGGAGGCTATTCCACCTTATACTTCGTGCATAAAGAGGCCTTTTGCTGGGTCTCTATGTAGGTTACGTCTTCTCCTGGGCCAAGGACATTTTTTGTGCATCAAATAGATTCCAAAAATTAAGGGTTTACTGGATACTTTAATGAAAATTGTAATGTGATCTGAGTCTGAATTTAGTTTTTGTTTGATAGTTCTTCTTAATTTAGATTTAGATCCAAATTTCCAAAATAATCGTATAACCACAAGCTCGATAAAAGGAATATTGTAAAGGTTTTGATTTTAACAGTTTGATCTTTAGTAAGTTAAAGAATAGACTCAAAAAAGTAAATAAAAAAAGGAAAATTTGTACCTATCATCTATAGGGTGTTTACAAGTAAAATCAAATTATACAATTTTACGTGAACCTTTGGTACAATTTCGATCGGATGTGTATAGTGACTTTAACATACTAGTGCTTAAATTGGGTCAAATCCATATCCTAACAATCAAAACATAAAATACGCAAATTCAGGGCCTTTTTATACTATTGGAATTATGTATAGGGACTTTTCAGTCCTTTCAAGGAGTTTAAGTGTTGCCCCCACACATCACTATGTAGGACAAACTAAACCATGTTTGGTGATACTAAAATTAGATGAAAAATTCATGTGACTAGATTTAAAATTCAAAAGTAAAATTACATATGGACTCAATCGAGCTCTTGAATTAGGCATAAACATTAAAGTTTAATCATAAAAATGGATTCCTTATCTCATAGCTCTTCATTTGGTATGTATTAATTAGGCATTAATCATCAAACTTTTTATAAAGATGTCCCAATCTTTCCTTTACTATAACTTTACTTCTCCACTAACTATTAATTAGGTATTTCTTTGTTCATAAGTCGAAAATAAATGTCAATCTGCCTAATTTAATTGGTAAAATGAGGCTCAATAATTATAAAATTAAGGGTTTGATTATATAGTTACATTAATAAAGAATTGGAATTTTGGTTGATGATGATTGAAATTTAGGTAAATTATAATAATATCCTTAAGGTTAGATCTAAATATACAAATACCTTCTATCTTTTACAAAATTACAAACACACTCCTTAATACTGTAGGTATAATTTATAACTCTTTACACCCACATCCAAAATCGAATTCACGGAAACATACTGCACTAGCATCTCTTAAGGGATGTATTTATAATTTTATAAAAAAATGAGATGTTTGTGTATTTAAGCCTAATCGTAGAAAGTATTAATATAAATTATCCTTTAAATTATGTTGGAATGGTAATTGATTGTGTCAAAAAAGAAGACAAAGACAGTAAGGGAGGCAGGCCAACATAGCTTTTGACAAAATCTGAAAGTAACCAACTAAATTATTATGATGACAAGGTGATGTGGATTAGTGGTAAACTAATCTGCATTATCTATTGTAAAACAACACTATATCTTACATTTTATTTAATCTGTATGCATATATTGTAAATATATAAACAACATAAATTTTATGGACGTCTTGTATGTATTAATAAATGATTAAATCACAACGAGCTCTTTTAGAATTTGATGTAATACGGGTAACTCGTTATTGTTTAAAAAATTATAAATATTCTTTAATTTTTGATAAATTTATATTTGATGGAGGTTGGGAATTAACATTAGGTGCTGCTATTTTTTCAGAAAATTAAAAAATTATAAAAAAATTGGACGAAGTGAATGGAAAAAATTAAAAAAAATGTATAAGAATTATCCACTTAGTGCATAAAAAATTTTAAAAAATAAGTAAAATTATAATCTGTAGTCCACATAAGCATTTTGGTTAGTTCACCACACAAAATAGATGACAACTTGATGGACATTAATGGATTTGGCTCATTGTTGAATGATAAAATAAATTAAAGGGTATTTGTAATTTTTCAAAGGAATGATTACACTCTCCTCCCCTGAGATTTGTGTAATTACACGTAGGCTCATTGTGGTTTGGAAATTACATCTAGCACTCATGAGGTTTGCTTTCGTCTAACAAATAAGTCCTTATGTTCATCAAAATTCATTGAATTTGCTAATATTAACAAAAAAAATCAGAAAAAATCTATATTAACCCCTGATTGACTTATTACTGACTTATTGCAGGTCAAATAAATCTTTTTATGATCAAATTACCATCATACGTCTTCACTCATTAATGCATATGCAGAGATATATCTTCACCATTACAAGGGTAGTTTTTTTCAAAAAATGTTTCATCTGCAATAAGTCTGTAATTAGTCAATCATGGATAAATATCATTTTCCATTCATTTTTTTTTTAATATTAGCAAAGTTAGTGAATTTTGACTAACCGATGGACTTATTTCTTAAATGAAAACAAACTTCAGGGGTGTTAGGTGTAATTTTCCAAATCATATGGGGTCTACGTATAATTACACCAAGTCTCAGGGCAGTATAATTATCCCTTTTTCAAATAATGAGAAAGTATTTATAATTAAATCTCAGTAAAGCTAATTATGATTTATCCTTGAAATTAATTAGTATTTCTTGCTAAGGTACTGGAGAATTATACTTTTTTTTAAATTATTAACTAAAATCAAACTTTATAATATAAAAATGAATAACCTAAGATTTAATAATACATAACAATCAGTAATAAAAAGTATTATTAGATACAACAATAAATTACTAAACTAATTTACCTAAAAAATCTATAAAATCTTTCAGATAAAAATAAATAATTATACACCTCTTTGAATTTAAATTAAAAATAGAATACGATGTATCAAAAAATATTTGATGAGTCATTGGATAAAGATAAATAATCATACACTTATTTAAATAAATTAACAATATAGTTTCTTATGAAGCAAATTAAAATGCAAAGAATCTATACAAATACGCGCGTACAAATACTTACTTAAGTGGCCTTAATATTTGTTTTATTATAATATAAATATAAATTTTCAATATAATTATTTTTCAGTATATATATATTAAAAAAAACAAGTCAACAATCAGTTATGCTACAAAATGGTCATCATCATCATGAAAATTTGTAAATAAATCAGCAGAATGCTTTAATTTAACGGGTTAAATTCATTTTGACCCCCTGTGATATATGAAAATATTAAAAAATTTCTTATGAAATTTTCAATATAAAAAATTATCCCTTACTTTTTGTGGATCATTCCTTAATCGACCATATTTAAATTTGTCTTGAGCCAATTAGCCAATGAAAATAAAAAGAAGAATGTTGTATTTCTTATCAGGCTCAAATTTAATATGAATTTTAGTTCAGGACAGAATATATAATCAAGTTATTTGGATTTTTAAATGATAATATATCCTAAAATTTTGTTGTCAATAGTTAAATTAAGGAAAAAATTCAGAGACCCCTCTTATGATAATAGAAATGTTTAAAAGAAACTCCTATGAAAATTAAAGTAACAATACCCCCTGTGATATAAATAAAGTTTAAAAAAATCCCTCGGTACAGAAATTGAGCCACATACACTTTTAACTGCGAATTTGCTATAAAAATACATTTTTTTTTTTATATTTTTACCCTTCTGTCACATCTAATATATATAATATTATATATATTAGATGTGACAGAAGGGTAAAAATATAAAAAAAAAAATGTATTTTTATAGCAAATTCGCAGTTAAAAGTGTATGTGGCTCAATTTCTGTACCGAGGGATTTTTTTAAACTTTATTTATATCACAGGGGGTATTGTTACTTTAATTTTCATAGGAGTTTCTTTTAAACATTTCTATTATCATAAGAGGGGTCTCTGAATTTTTTCCTTAATTTAACTATTGACAACAAAATTTTAGGATATATTATCATTTAAAAATCCAAATAACTTGATTATATATTCTGTCCTGAACTAAAATTCATATTAAATTTGAGCCTGATAAGAAATACAACATTCTTCTTTTTATTTTCATTGGCTAATTGGCTCAAGACAAATTTAAATATGGTCGATTAAGGAATGATCCACAAAAAGTATAACAGATATCCTATTAGTTTTAATTCTTGTCTAACAATAAGGCATTTTGTTAACATCAATTAAGTTTTTATGTAATTTTTATGATGAATTGATTAAAATGTCTTTTTAAATTGTAAATTATTATTTTAAATTATTTGATGGATGAAGTGGACAATTCTTTTACCAGTATTCAAAATTTTCCATCCACTTCTACATAATTTTCTTTATAGTTTTCATTTTTTTAAAATAAGAATAAAAAACAAACACAACAAGGACAAAATTGCCAATTATTCGACCTTCATTCAAAGACTATATAATTTTATCAAATATTAATGGATATTAGTAATTTCTTAAATAATTAATAAGGAGGTATCTGTAATTATGTCTCAAGTGAACTTGTTGTAATTAACCCTATTTTTAATGATGAACTGATTATATATATATTTTTGAAGTCATGTACTTTTATTAATACTTAAAACTTGTTCATTTAATTAAGGGTTAATTACATTTAGGCCCCTTCTGAAAATATAAAACTACACTTTTCCCAAAAGAGTTTTAAATTACGCTTACACCATTTTCAAAAATGCTCTATTTATATTGTACCAATTTTCGTTAGGGTTTGGACAAAAGAAACTGACTTTAGTACAATTTCTTTTTTTTTAATTCTCCCCCTTGTTTAACATTCCCATATATTTTGTGCTTAAAGGATAAATGTAACATATATATGTGTGTTGTAAGGTATACATTATTATATTTTTCCTCTTATAAGTACAAATTATTAAATAAGAATGTTAAATAAGGGGAAAACCTAGAAATTTATATTATTATTTTACCAACATCAGTATTTTTTGTCCAAACCCTAACGAAAATGAGTTGAGTGCAAAGAGAATTTTTTTTAGGGGATGTAAGTATAATTTTAGAACTTCTTTTGGGGAAAGTGTTGTTTCATATTTTCACAGGGGATTTAAATGTAATTAATCCTTAATCAAAAGATAACTATAGGGTTAATTACAATGGCCTCCCCTGAGATTTGGCATACTTACAAATACCCCCTCGTTGTACCCCCTGATTTTAACGAATGTCTAATAATTAACCCAATCCATTAGGTTTTTATTTATTTTTTGTGGTAAACTAACCAAAATGCCATTTGGGATTAAAAATTATAATTTTATTTATTTTTTCAAAATTTTTTAATTTTTCTATGGACTAAGTAATTTTTTTTACAATTTTTAAAATTTTCCATCCACCACGTTTATTTTTTTAATAATGTTTTAATTTTTTTAAAAAATAAAAAAATATTGTAAGGGCAAAGTTGACAATTTCATACCTCCATCCAAGGATTACTAAATTAATTAAATATTAGGGAGGTATTTATAATTTTCAAACAATAAGGGGGTATGTGTAATTATGTCAAACATCGGGGGAGGTCATTTTAATTTACCCGATAATTATATTTACACTCCATGATCTATGATTTATTTATACAAATCATTCTTGTCTTTTGCATAATTACAAAAATCATCCCTGACAGTAAAAAAGAAGGTGTAGTTTATGTAATGATATTGGATTTTTTAGAGGTGTATGTATAATTTTCTAAAAATCAGGGGTGTTTTGTGTAAAATTATATCGACGTTTCAAGTGAACATATATATAAATTTTTAAAAAGTAGGGATAATTTATATAAATAAATCATAAGTCAAAAGATGTAAGTGTAAGTATCTCTTTTAATAATCTTAATGTTGTTTATTATTCTTTATTGTATGGCATCAAATATTGCATATTTTGATTATGTATAAAAATCTATACCATATATTAAGAAAGAGCACATTTTTGCATCTCTCCCTTTTTTGGTATTTTTTTATGTTTAATTTATCTTTCTAAATTTCCATCTGACTTCCCACCCCATTTTTATTTGATAGTTATTTTCTTATTTTTTTTTAATTTCCTTTCATTTTTTTTTGTCACCATTTCTTAAAAATTATAATTAATTTATTATTTTATATATACTTTATTAAATAATAAATATTTTTTTAAATAGTATTTATAAAAGTCGGATACATGTAGAATAGATCGCTAATTACTAATGCATATTACAGTCATATCGATATCTGGACCCACCAGGACCTAAGAGGTAGGTTTTCACTACTTTTGAGTACCTTTAAGATTCCGAGACATAACTTCATACTGTGGCTCGCCATCTTGAAGAAACTTTCCACGGTTGATAAACCATGTTTCTCTTACCTGGATACATGTGTCTTATGTATTGATAGAGAGGCTGAAACCCACAATCATTTATTTTTCAGATGTAGTTACTCTCGCAGGAGCTTACAAGCTATTAGACGATTTGTACGATTTGCCTGGCCTATCGCACTTGGCCACTCGATCTTGCTTGCGCAACAGTAAATGGAGGGGAAAACATGTCATTAACATGGCATATTGGGCACTATTGGCTTCTTTTGTGTATCATATCTGGTGAGAGCGCAACTTAAGGCGATTTGAGCATTTCAAGCGCACAACCAACACAGTTGCCTTGATTATTTTGGAGGATGTTCGTCAGAGGATTCTTAGTGTTGATTTATCTCATTCTGTTAGCTCAGGCGCACTATACAGATTATGGCGTATCCCTTGGCCTGTCGAGGGAGAAATCATACATCAATGACTATTGTATTGTACGTCTGTACTTTTACTTAATAAAATTTATATTTACCTAAAAAAAATCATATCAACATCGCATCGTATCTAAATTTTTTGTGTCGGAGTTTGCGATCCTATCCATAACCGAAAGGTCATAGTCAATCCACGTTAAACATGGTGGCACTTTGTAATTTGTTCGGTTGTTCCTGTACGGCTATTTATAGCCATTTGAAGTCAAGTTCTCCTCTTCAACGGTCTACCAAGGAGAAAATATGACGACTAAGAGTTGATTTGTGCAACGAACGAAAATACATGGCAATTTCGAAATTATTTAGTTTCATTCGAAATAATTTTGTTTTATTCTTAATATTTCTATGAAATCTTTGCATTTTCTAGAAAAAAAAAATATTTGTTTCTAATTTACTAACAAAATATGTATTCCATATTTTCAGTTAAAAATATAAATTATTGATGTCACGGATGAATAATTTATTTAATGATAACGGATCTAATATTACGATAAATTTAGTAATGTTATATGTAAACAAGACATTTTATAACACATATATAGTTAAAAATTTAAATACTGTATTATTATTTAGTTTTAATAGCAACTACATCAAATAACAACTCTAAAAATATAATCATATAACATAAAAATAAATTATTTTGAATTTCATAAACAATACAAAATTAAAATAGATGTGTTTGAACTATAAAAAAAATAAACTTTTAAATGTTATTTTTATGATTATTTTTATATATTGCTTTAATTTTTCTATAATGTTTTCGGAACGTTTTCATTTTTTTTTTAATATTTACTAACTCAAAATATGTGTTAGAAACGAAACTTTAATCCATGAGAGCTGCAGAAGAAACTAAACTTGGCGAAGCAAGAAATAAGGTCATCGATGATGGTAGATTGAAAGATTTGAAAGTGAAAAAAGTATCTCTTTCAGGTTATCGATAGATCATTGGGGACTTCTGGAAGCAAACACTCACAAGCGACGATCGCTGCCCACACCCCTCCCCTCTTTTAATATTATTAGTCATAGCGAGTTGTGTCACGTTGTTCCTGTGTGCATATGATAAATAATATAGTATATTTAAAAAGATATTATAAATAAAAATAGTATATATAAACCAACACATTATATTTTTTTAAAAAAAAATAAAAGAATGAAAGAGATAAAGAAAAAACGACTATAGAGTATTGTCGGCACAATTAAAAAATTATGTAATAGTGTTAAATCTTGTTTACTAACTTTTTGCAAGTTATATATGTTATGATATTAAATATATTGTCAGCCTTCAATAATTATTTTTCTCAAAATATTGCACTGAACTTTTTATTTATGGAGATCTTGATTCAATTTTGCAATGAACACTGAAATCAATCATTTGCTAGTTACTAGAAGCTAGAGGTCAAAAAATATTTATTTAGAAAATATTATATTTATATAATTTCAAAAAAATATTAAAGAAAATGCATGTATAATCATAATTATAGTAATATCTTTCATCAATTGCATGATATTATTGAAAATAAAATATGATTGATTATAAAAGATTAAAATAATAAAATCAATTTGGGACCCATTAGGACCCATGTTGAACATATCATAAAATTAAATTAAGGATAAGTTACAATAATCTTTTTTAAAATTTTATATAATTACAAATATGCTGTTGTTGTTTAAAACTTTATAAAAACCCTCTAGTTTTAACGGTCGTTTAACAATTAGCCAAATTCATTAGTTTTCATCCATTTTTGTGTGGTGAACTGATCAAAATGCCATTGTTGACTGTAAATTCAATTTTATTTATCTTTAAGTTTTTTTAATTTTTTTATGGACTAAAGAATAACTTTCTTTTTTTACAATTTTATAAAGTTTTTCATCCACTTCGTCCGACTTTTTTACATTTTTTTATGATTTTTTTTTAAAAAAATACAATAAGAAAAAAATTGACAATCTCATACCTCCATTTAAAAATTGCATAATTTCATTTAACATTAAGATGATATCGATAACTTTTTAAATAATAAAAATATATTTATAATTATATCAAATTTTAAGAGGAATCATCGCCATTTAACTTGAATTAAAGTATACACAATCTACAATGGAACCAAATTAAAAGTCACCAATCTCCAAATATGGGCAGGTGAACCAGAAGAGGATTCCATCCAGGGCAAAGTCATAGAGGGCATTTTTCTAGATTTTATTAAAATATCATATAATTTCGTAAATTTTATAAAATATTTTAAGAATTTATATAATATTAAATATTATTTTAATAATAAAATTTTAAAGTATTTAAAAAAAGTAAAATAATAAAATTTCTAAAATATTAGTGGTAGTAATTTTATAACTATCATGATTAAAATTGGGGGATTCTGTTAAAATTTTAAATATACCAAACATCTTAATTTTTGATCTTATAAACGTTGAAGTACCTTTCCAATCTCTTATAACAAGTATTTTAAAAAATGGATAAATTACACTTTTGGTTTCTGTACTTTGATCAAAATTGATTTTGGTCCCTAAACTTTTCGAGACACGAATTTGGTTCCTAATCTTTACACATTATTTTGATTTTGGTCCGATCATTAAAATCAGGATTCAAGATGTTAAGAATGAGGGAACCAGATGGACCAGAATCGTAACAATGGGTAAAAATTATGATCAAAATCGTGCCTTAATCATAAAGATTGTAGTAATTTATAAAGATTAATTAGGGATCAAAACAGTGTCTCGGACAATTTAGGGACCATAATCAATTTTGACCCAAAGTATAGGGACTACAAGTATAATGTACCCTAAAAAAACACTAGTAGAAAGCACAGTTATTTACTATGGTCAAAAAAAAAAAAAAAAAAAACAATCATGGCAAATACAAATTGACCACGATTCGAAAAGGGCTATTAGCCGTTGTTTGTGTAAATGGGCCAAAACATTAACCATGGTTAAAACCACAGTGAATATCTTGACCCATAGCTAAAAATCATTGCAAATATTAATTAATCATGGTAAAAATTTAAGTTTTCGCATTAATTTTACTTGATTATTATTAATAGTATTAATTTACCATGATTTATAAACCGTGATTATTTATAATGCAATAGAAAATGAAATATTTTTTTTTATATAGTGAAACTTATAAGCTCATAAAAAAGCCCTCTTATTGAAATGGACAGAACTTTTCACACATAAGCTAATTATCTTGTTAGTGACCAATTATCAATAAAAAGAAACCGAAAAATTTGGGTTAGGTCCCAACCAACTTTTGCATCATAGGCTTGGAGTAGCTCCACTACAAAAAAGAAATAGGAGGTCATTCCACTATATTTATAATAATAATAATAATAATTATTATTATTATTATACTTATAGTTTAATTAATTATATCCAAAGTAGATCACATTAATTAGATTATTATTATAATTTGATTAATTATTTTCTTGGGATTGTGTATGATTGACTTTGATTCCACTATACTCCATTTCATATAATTATTTTTTTTTATTACATTATATACTAGTTAGTATCCCGTGTCGAGGTACGGATCAATTATGTTTTAAAAAAAATAATAAATAATTCAAATTCTATAATATGAAAATGAGTAATTGAAAAATAATCTAAAACTTCATATGATCAATAAAAATTATTATAGATATAAAAATAAATGTGATATGGGCTAAATAAGTAAAAGCCCAGCCCAACAACATAATAACATGTGAATAAAAGGCTTGGGCTTAACGAGAAATGGACAAAGGCCCATGGAAGCCCATCAGCAACCATAAGGTCCGGATGATCGACTCGTGGCAGGATTCGAGCGGTCCAAGTGTGTGCGTACGATCATTATTTATTTAAAGTAAGCAATTTTATAAACATTCGATCTTTTATTATTTTACTAGACTTCCATATTAGACCCGTTAGCTGAATTGCGCGTTTGAGTGTCCCAATTGGAATGAGCCCAGATCCATACCTTATTGTTTTAGGTTATTTCAGAACCTCAAAATATTAGAGGAAGATTGACCATGACCTCGATTCCATGACCACGATCAAAACGTGACCTACTTGATTACTATGTAACCTCAAATGATGCAATTGATAATTACTTTCCATTTGTTAGTATATTGAAAGACCAAAATGTCCACCATTTGAAAATAAAAAGACTAAACTACCCTGAAAATAATCTCACTCAACACACTATTATTGGATTTCTCACCTTGAACACACATTGAAATGACCAAAAACTCCATGTCTACCTAGTTAATGACTTGATTAATTAATTTGGTAATGATCATCTCTCTATGATACTGTAAGTGTTTCTGAGAGGTTGTTTGGCTAAGTGCCCAAGTTTATTTAGAAAAAAGATACCATACATCTTATAAAATACTTTTAAAATTTATAATATGTTAAATTTTATTCTAAAAATAAATAAAATTCTAAAGTATTTGTATAAAATAATTTTAAAATATAGGCATCAACGAAATTTATAAATAATTTAAAATAATTTATCGAAATTTTAAAAATACGTCCCAAATTCCTGTAGCTCCTAACATATTTTGTGCTTATAAGCTCATCTTTTAAGCATTTTATAAGCTTGTGAATATTTTAAAAGCTATTTGAAAGAACTTATCAATTCACTCAAATAATTTAATATTTTTAAGTATTTTTACTATTTTTACAGTAATCGAATCAAGTTCGCAAGTAAATCGAACCAAAAAAAATGTTCAAGTTCGATTTTTTATGTTTAACAGATCAAGTTCAGATGAATTATTAATCATCACTACGAATAAGGACACAGGAAAAAAAAATAAGATTAACGACACATAGGAAAAAAATTATTATTATTATTATGGTCTTTAAGTTGTTATTGTAGATATAGCATTAATAATTTATAATGATGCCTTTATGCATAATGACAAGATTAAAATTATTTTCATTTAATATACATTTTTAGTGATGATTTTAAATTTGCCACCTCATATTTTGTCACTAACACTATATTGTTGTAGTTACATAAATTTTAATCAGACAAGCAATTCTTTACAAAATTACAAGTACACCTTTAATGTTGCAATGCTAATTTATATCGGCCTATCTTGAGTGACAAAAACTCACACAAATACGTTCTGAGTTAAATTATATTGATGCCCTTTTTGAAGATCGACCATAATTACGTTAATTTTGATCAAATACTAATTTTTTTTATAATTTTATATTTTTTACTTATAAAAAAATCTTACTGGTTATGAACACTATCAATTTTAAATATATTTCTTGATTTATTTATTTTTGGTGATTAAAATGAGATGATATTCAGACAATTTTGTTTAATTAATATCACTAGAAAATTAACATAATGTTATATAATTCTTGTTATGATTTTTCTTAGGATTAAATGTAAATTACTCCTTGTGTTATACGATATGAGCAAATTACCCTCATGTGCGAAAAAAATAGCAAATTGTCCCCTTATATTTTTCATAATAAAGTAAATAAGCCCCTCATGCAATTTTCGTACCATTCACACGTTATTTTTAAATATTTTATTTTTAATTATAAAATTTACATCCTTATTAATAGCCATTGGATCTGTTTGAATCTATGGCGGCCGATTGGTGGGGGCGAAGGTGGGGGTCAGGCGGCGGGGATGATGGATTGGGGTGGGGAGGGGGGC
>NC_026149.1:5859566-5932620 GCF_000512975.1 Sesamum indicum | reverse complement strand
AAGTAAGATTATTTTAGATTTATGTATTTGAATATAGTTTTTATGAAAAATAAATTATATAATATAAATAATACATTTAAGTAACTTTTTATTTTTTATATTTTTATATAAGATTGGATATGTGTAAAACTTAATCTATATATTTAATAGAATTTCATAATTATTTGAAAGTAATCATCATACTTATTTGAAAGTAATCATCACTAAAGTAAAAATTCAAAACTACTATGCTTTGCCTATTAAAAGTTAAAGTTTTATTTTAGGATAAATTACAACAATTTTTTTATAAAATTTGACATAATTATGAATACTATTTCATTATTTGAAAAACTACAAATACTCCCCTGATGTTTAATAAAATTGTGTAATCCTTGCATTGAGATATAAAATTATCGACTTTGCCCTCACTGTATTTTTTTATTTTTTAAATTTATAAAAAAATCAAACAGGACGGACAAAAAAGCGTTAAAAATTATAAAAATAATAACCACTCAATTCATTAAAAGAATCAGAAAATTTTAAAAGATAAATAAACTTATAATTCTTAATTTACAAGAGTACTTTTGCCAGTTCACCATAAAAATGGATGGAAACCTAACAGATTGGGCTAATTGTTAGACAATCATTAAATTTAGGGAGGGTATTGGTAAATTCAAACAAGAAAATATTCGTAATTATGCCAAATTTTAGAAAAGATTGTTGTAATTTACGCTTTATTATATATAAAAGATCTTTTTATAACAAAATATATTTATAAAAAAAATTATTTAACTTAGAATATATAAATATTCATGATGTATAGCACGTATTCTACTATAGTATTTATAATTTTGTAAAATCATAAAGACGGACTATGCATTGAGACCGGATATATTACTTTTTCAAGAGAAGAGGACTCCTTTTTATTCTCTTTAGGAACGAAAAAAATGTTTTGATGTTTTCCATCTCCAAGTCCTCATCATTTTGGTAGAAGAAGGCATTTGAAATTTTCATTCTGCTATTGAAATGATTCTCTCTCGTCCTAAACCCATTTCCCAACCTCGCCCTCCAACGGTGAATCAAAGTTAAGGTAAAAAATGAATCCTATTTTACGGTTTACCACAATTTTTTGTAAATGGGCGATGTCCTCTTTTTCATGTTGGGGGTTTCCTGTAACATGTATGCTTATACTTCATACTTTTATTCATTTTATTGGGAAAAAGAATTATATTGTTGGTTTTGATATGTTTTGTGTGTACTATCTATTGGGTTTTCAGTTTTTTGCTTTTGATTGGGATTTCATGTGTTTGCATGGGGCGCATGAATGTATTGGTTTATATTTTTGGTGTTTGTTTGATTGTTAGATTTGCAGATTGTGCTGTAATTACTTTTGATTTTGTATGTTTCCTTTTTGATCAGCTGATGATCTTCGATTTTGTACTTTTGGGGTTCTGCGTAGTTGCATTTCTTTTGTCCTTTATTGTTGTTGAACGATATTGAGGTACTCATTTTTGTTGTGGATGCCCCACCTGAGCTTTATTTGTACTAAATATGGGAGTTCTCAAGGTTGATGAATACTAAGCGTAAGGCTATAAAGTTTGAAATGTGTGCATGTCTTTCTCATAAAATAACTAAAATTTGTTAGGAATTGCAAGTCATGCTGACATTTCAAGAGTTTTGACTAATAGATTCATAGCCTTGAATTGTTTGTCTTTCTAGAGATGGGTTTTACTACTGCTTTTTTTTTTTTCTTTTAAAAAAAAGGAAAAAGAAAATTGAGTAAGGATAAGAAACAAGTTTTCTAGACTCAGATTCCGAAGAAAGTTGCATCTAATATTCATGCAACCCTTGTGTCAATCCATCTGTATTTTTCACCTTGAAAATTGTCTAAAATATGGCAATAAATAAAGTCCTATGTACGATTTACTCAAATATTCCACAATTTCGCCTCTATGTTTGAGTTTACTTATTATTCCGTCAGTGATTGATTACTTTGGTAAATTTTTCAGTTCAACTCATTATATAATGAAACAAACTCCTCTGTGTATGAAGTCATCTAGGTCCCCAAGAGTGGCAAGACTGAAACTGAAATTACTTTATCTATTTTCAAGATGGCACGTGTGATCTTCCAAAGCATATTTGGACGTTTTTGTTTTAAAGTTAAGCTTGATAAGTCCTCACTCTTCATATTAGGAAGGCGCTACTCGACTATGAGACCAGCATTTATCTCTGTTTGTAGTTGTTTGTGGTAGGCAATCCGTTGTTGCATGGTTATCAGACTTAATGGCGAGAGGGGTATGAAATAAGGGAGAAGAAGAATTTTAAGAAGGTATAAAATTCTAGTTTCCACTTTGCTGTTTGTTTTTTCGATTCCACTCAGGCTATTCCTTGTTCGACAATGAATACTCCAGAGGATTGAGGAAGCAAAACTAAGTTAAATTAATTGTTGAACTCAAATTAACATTAGATTTTTTTATACCATTCATTTACTTTTTGATGCCTCTTAATGATAAGCAATATCTTTAAGAAAAAAAGTAGGAAAGTAGATATGCTTTTACATTGGCTAACTTTTATTGAAGTCAAGATAAGAGAGGAATGGAGTATCAGACAGATTCAATAATCTAAAGAAAGCAAGTTGCTCATGGATCCCTAAACCGTAGATGAAATAAATAAGAAAATCCAAAATGAAAAATAAAATTCGATTCATTTAACTGGAACTATGATGAACTGTGTCATCTATTGATCCATAAATATGAAAACTATGAGCGAATGTGAGATTTGTCAAGTATGATGAACAAAGGTTTGTCGCATATTGATGCTGATTTTTGTACTTGTAAGGAGAGAAATGCAAATATGGTTGATGCTACAGACGTTGATAAGGATAAAGGTGGAATTGAATTGGATTCAGAGGGTAGAATGAGAAATCAGAGGTGTGACTATAGATCGGGCAATAAAAAGACATATGGAAACGATTTAGATCCTGTCCAATCCAATGACATGATAAACCTGTTTATTTTCGTGCTTTTCATCCAGGTTCAGAAAAGACAGCTTTTGGGGCTGGTGAGAATGGAAAAGGACGAAGAGGGAAGTGGAAAAATTGCCTAATAAAAAATTGAGATGATCCAAATGGGAATAAAGTTAGTCATTAGATTAATTGAAATGGTATAAAAGTTGGAGGACACAGTTGGGACCAGTTTTGCTCGATGGGATTATGGATTTCATATTCTGCACTTCTTTATTCATTCATTTGTACAGCTTTTTACGAAGCTTATTAACATTTAATGTTCTGAGCTAATTTCTAATTTTCCTACAGCGTCCTTCCTTCCACATTGGAATGTATATCTTGCTTTAATAACCTTAATAACAATTTATTCATGTCAAGAATTTTAAATTTTTTCCAGATTTGTGTCCGAGTGTCATGATGTTAATCTTATCATTAGTTGGCATCAGCTCTTTTAAATTGAATGATGAAAATACGTCATACAATATCAGGTTGGTGATGAACTACGAAGTCAACAAAGAGAGGGCATATAGTTAGCATGTAAACCATGTTGAATAAATCATGTTTTGCCAATAATTAACTATCAACTGTGGTTTATACCTCAATATTTCATATAGAGAAGGCTTTTTCTAGTCAAGTTCAGATTGTACTTGAGTTAATGCTGGTATCACTAGTTATTTCAATGTTTTAATTACCTTAGTTGTTACCTTGTTTCATCTTTGTGTTAAATTTGATTCTGAATGTTTAAAATTATGTCTATATTTACTTACAAAAGGACAATATGAAGGAAAAAGTTATTCTAATGTATTTGTGTGGGAGAAATTTAGACTTGCATTCTTATTTTACACATTATTGAAGAATAAGAATCACACTTAAATTTTTTCTTTAAATTTCTTGGCCTGTTAAAAAGAAACATGTGAGAAATATTGGTTTTCACTAGTTTAATTTTTTCATTTACCAACCTTCGTTGGATTGTACTTATGAATGTTGTAGGCAAAAGTATTAAGCAAGTGATTACAAATAGCCACACAGCAATGTGAGAATTCCAGCTTGTCTAATCAGATCTTATCTTATAAAATACCAATACAGGAGTAGTCTAACCTTGGCAATGGGGGCGCTTAGGTGGGGGATCATTTGAAAAGACTACGTCTTGCGGTGAGGGAAAGGGGAATCATCAATTTATTAATTCCAACCTACGGAAAACTAAGGTGATTCCAACTATCTCCTCGCTAATAATATTTTTTTTCTTGGTACTTCCTTCTCTTCTAGTTTGAAATAGTTGTCTTCAAATGGATTTGGTCTACGAGTTGGCCTTACGAGACAAGGGCTACGTTTTGCTCATCTGCCTTCTGGCACTTGGTCTTCCAAGATGAATACTGGACTTCCTTACTTTACGAGGACACCATCGCTAGATTTAAGTGCTCCTCCCTGGTCAGGGTGCTTGACTGCAAGACCCACCCGTCAAGCAGGGATAAAAGTCGGCCTTAGTGATCCAACAACGCCGAGTGGAAGGGCCATCGCTAAAATGTACTTCTGTTGTAGCCATTGACAGTTAAAGCAACCTGGAGCAATTGGAAATGATTTTGGTTACACATAGTCTTGCAATAATGAAAAAGCTTCCAATCTTCTCAAATTTGCTTGAATAATTTTTGTTGTGTCATCATGCACAGGTGGAGCTCATTTGCCAGTTTTTCATCTGGTTGAATATTTTTTTATGTGCAATCCAATTAGTTCAAGCTGGCACGAGTACTTTTCAAGCCAAGCTCAAGCTTAAATTTTTTTGTTTGATGGCTCATGCAATTTTGCATTGTTTTAATGTTTTACGACATAACTATAACATTGCAAATCAAAACAACCAAGTAGTGGTCTAACCACTTTTCTGGCCTGACATTGTTTGCCTATATGAAGGTGACAAGTGCCAAGTGTTTGTTTGCTTTCTAAACTTCTCTGTTTTCTTTTCTCTTATCTCATATTTCTCTATGCTCTCTTCTCTTGCACATTATCTCTCTGGTTATTTGGTCGTATTTTCGTTTGTTTGACCTTCTATTACCTCATTGTTTCTTCTTTTCATCAAATTTCATTATTTTCCCCCTTATTTGGCACGTATAGGGTGTGCCTTACTAAATAGTATGCATATTTTTGAAGGTTAAATACATGTAAATCTAATAATGAGGTTTGGTTTGCACGAAAATCTTATTTTGGCATGTAAATCTTTCATTCAACTAATTGGCACTTTCCACTTTGGTTGTTTTACTAATTTTTTTAGCTTTAGAAACATAGCTAGAGGGTAATAAGTTTGAACTGATCGGAGCATGATATTTCATGTGCATTGATCACGTTAAAAAACTTTGATGCAATTTCCCTTTCTAACTTGACATATAATATGTAGGTAATGTGAAGCTGGCATGTAATGTGCAGAAATGGCTGAAGAATCTAAGAATGATGCCGCGGAGTCTATGAAATCTACAAATACTGAGATTAAGAGGACTAAGAAGAAGAAGGGAGTGCTGTCAGGATTATGGGGTGCATTATTTGGAGCACATGGGGACGATTTTGAGAAGAGGTTGCGACATATATCTAAAGAAGAGGCTGCTATTATGGCTAGAATTACAAGGCGTTCTCATAATCATCGGAGAAGGACTAGGCATCTGATTACTTTTTCTGTTATCTTTGAGGTACACTACTTTCATCAACATTTTCACTGATTAAAATAGAAAGTTGATACATTAATCTTATTATCTGGTTATCACTAGTTTGAAGACTGTCTCGAAATTGTTGCATTCCCTAACTAAGTTGATGGGCCAAATAATTTTGCTGCCAAGCACAATTTTGATGGCGATTGTTGACTAAAACCGTATTGATAGCAGTCAGCAAGTAAAATTCTATATTCTTTTCTCTTTGCTGAAGTGTAATTGTGTAATCTATGTTTTTTAAATATCTCCTTGCTGATAAGATTTATTTTGCCATCTAGTCCCTTCTGTGGTTTGTGGCCATTTATATAAACTTATTGTTTGGAAATCATAGAGAGTTGAGCCTACTTTTATGATAACTTTTTCCTAATTGAAAAGGTCTACGTAACATTTTTTCACTCTGTTGATTGCAAAACTATGATTATGCCTGGGGGTGGACCAGGATTGTGAGCATCCTAATCCAGATGGGCATGTTGCTAGAACGAGCTGTGAACAATCAGTCATTATCATATGAGAGTATAATTTGTAGTACCACCATTATTCTTGTTACCATTATTGATGATTTTTTGGTAAATATGATATAAAGAATGTACAACATTATTAATTGCTAATCCCCATCCTTAATTGCTTATTCGGTCTGTTTATTTTATGGACACAAATGGAATTTATATGTCATAAGTTTTCTTCTAATTAACTAAGGGCAAAAGATAGAGATCTTGAAATTTCAGGGAACGCTCTTTTTTTTGTTGATTGTGTCTACATACTGCGGCCTCTTTCTATGATCTTGGGTTGTTGTAGTTCTTTTATTTCTTGTTTGGATTGTTAACTTACTAGGTTGCATCTGCCTATTTTAACACTCAGGTTCATTATAGAGAAACCCGTCTTTATGGCATTCCTCTCATTACTTCTAATCAAAATCAGTCTTTATCTATTTTATAACCTAGGAAAACTAGATTAGAGAACAATAGTTTTCATCAGTATGTGAAGATCTCCAAGTTAATCCCACTAGGTTGCTCCTGAATCTTGCATGTGATTGTGCAAGTAGGACATAGAATATATGTGTGTGTCTGTGTTTATATGTATGTGTATGTGCAGAGGGAGGTGCTCGTTCTTGACATTTTGGTGGCCCTAGGGCGAGTAAGAAAAAAAGATGCACCCTAATGAAGCATATATAAAATAGTTGATCCATGACGATAACTTTCTTTATTATAATTTTAGCTGAGCAATGCCTTAACAGATAATATGCCATATGCCAAAAAAAAAAAAAAAAGGAGGACAAGAAAGTAACAATATGATAGTGACTAAATAATATTACTAGTTTGACTTACAGACTTTTGATGTAAGAAGCAACATGTAGCCTTAAGTCAAGTAGAAATAGCACCATCCAAGTAAAAGCTCCAGCACCCAAATAGAATTGTGGTGGAGAAAAAAATCAAACCTCAGAACGCTATATGATGAATGTATATTACTTGAAAAAAGACAAGGTAAAAAAATTACAATTCATTTCTAACAAGAACCTCAAGTAAAAACAATACAGTCAGTATATAATAATTCTTATATAGTTTTTCCTATTCTTATTAAAATAGGCAATCACTTTGTTCATTCCCAATTGATCTAATATGTAGCACCCTCCGGCACTACAATTATAAATTAAATTATTTCAAAAATCTTATTTTTCTTTTCAATAAATATAATATTTTCAAATACAACTTTGTAATTAATTAACCAACTCTAATTTAAATAGTCAAACTCATAAAATAAATTACTTAACCAACTCTAATTTAAATAGTCAAACTCATAAAATATTCCAGTTAATCAGTACATCGATCAATATAAATTACAATTAGTAAATGGAATAATCAAATAATATAATTATATAAATTAATAATAATTAAAATCTAAAAAGTTCCTTATCTGAGTTCGGAACTTTGGTGTGAATGTGTGTGTTTGTAAGGTGTGAGTGTGTGTTTTAAAGTTTGTGTGTATGTGTTTGATTTTGTTTTAATTTGTCTGTGTAATCCTTGGACATAGAGAGATTATTTTACTTGTATGTAGGAGCAGAATATATATGGCTTTGTAGGATTGCTCCAATACACTCCTATATATATATAATGTGTATATACATACTAATATTATTATTATTATTATTATTATTATTATTATTATTATTAGTTGGGCTGAATGGGTGGAGGGCCCCCCTGAGGTTTGGGCCCTAGGCCGTCGCCCTAGGCGGCCCACCCTCAGGAACGGCCCTAGGAGGAAGGTATATATTATTTATGTATATGAGAAAGAGAGGTAGGGAGAGGGAACTTTTAGACTGATACTTCATATTGAAATATTCATTTCCTCGGATAGATGAATGGATAATCCCCATGTTTGTGTTGAAACTATATGGTTCCCTGGTATTCTTTCCGTGTTCCTTCTTTTACTTAATATTGATTCTCACTGAACATTGTGGCTGAGAATGAAGGTTTTTTACTTTTTTCTTCTACAGGTAATTGCAGTCGGTTATGCTATCATAACCACAAGATCTATAGACTTGAACTGGAAGATGAGGGCATCACGAGTCTCACCTATGTTTCTTTTTCCAGCATTATCTTACATTACTTATTCAGTGCTTAGAAGCTTCTCAAGGATGTGTAAGTATTGTACTCTTTCTACAAAGAGGACATTCAAAATTATTATGTTCTATGTCTGTTCATTTATTCATACTTTGGTGATGATATGACTACACCTTAATTTTTGTTTTTTTATGTTTTGCAATACTTATCCAAATATAAAGCTTGTTATTAGAAAGTGTATAAGGTATTCAATGTGGTGATGACAATGTATTACATGTATTGTGTATACATTTATATTTTGTACAAGTTGTCACATATATATATATATATATATATATATATATATATATGGTATTCTATTTTATTATTTTTCTGTAATAATAATTATTGTAGATTGTTGCAGAAAGAATTCAACTATCTTCATTAGTTAAAGATTATGAGTAAATTGAGTAAGAAGTTAGAATTGTCTTCACAAGTTTTTCAGAGTCTGAATAATGTTTGAATAGATGGTTATTTGACGTCCAACTTTCTATATGTACAATTGTGGACTTGGGGGAAGATAATAGTTATTGCCATATTTAAATTGAGGGAGATACAGGCCAAAGTGTGCTGATGCATAACCATTTCTTTCTCATTCATTTTGTTTTCTTACCTTGCGCTACTTGATTTTAATTTTTCTTGCCCCACTAATTACGATATTCAACATCATATTTTAACCCAAGAGGTAAATTGCTCTTTTTTTTTCTTTATTTGATTCGTCTCGTTTATCTTGGATGATATAGTTAAGCCATTAATTTTTCATGAAAAATGTGCAACCTTGACTAGATATACCTCCATTGACAGTTTCACATAATGCCAAATTTTATTTACAGGTGACCAGAAGGACCACAAGACTTTGGAAAAGCTTCAGGCTGAGAGGCAAACCAAAATAAATGAACTAAAGGAGAAGACAAATTACTACACTACTCAACAGCTAATACAGGTAATGGGTGAGAGCTAGCTATTTCTAGTGCTTGTATTGATTAAATTAAGCTATTTACAACAAGTTCAATTACTCCCTATGAGATTATGCATCTTTCGTGCTCTTTCTTTTCATACTTGAGGAAGCTAGAAAAGAAAACCGGTAGTTAAAAGATGCATGATTGAAATAAGTATCTATGGAGGTGGTATTATTATGTGGTTTTGGTGGAAAAGGTCCAAGTACATGGACCAAAATGGGTTGGGTTTGAGTTGGGACTGGAGAACTCCAATGCCCCCCAAAAAAAGAAACAAGGTTCGTTTTGTTTGATCAAAGCATTTAATTTAGAAAACATAATAATCATCTTATGCACACCTTTTAGACTACTTTCATAATTATAACATTTACATAAATCTGATCTGTATGTGATTTTATATCTTAAAAAAATTTACTTTCTCCCTCATTCTGATTGTTGGTGGATATTTTTTGTATTTTCTCATGTTCTTGTACTCTTTAGCTTCTTAGCAGTATTTTAAATTATTTTGTGTGTTAATCTTAAATTTCGACTCTTTTGGAGTGCTTGATTTATTTTGTATTCTGTAATATGATTTTTCACTTCTATATTTTGTTTTGTACTTTGTATGCTTATAAATCATCTTTCATGGTTTTCTTTTTATTACATGCCCCTTTTTGTCATTTTTGGTCATTTAAAAGCATAATCATTTTTATTTCTTCTTATGAGCATTTAGCTCTGGTTTTCAGTAATTTTACATGCCCGTGTTCAATTGTCTTTTATGAATATTAATAATTTATCATGCTTATTTGTATTCTTTCCCATTTAAGGTTTACTTTAGTCAGTTTGTTTAATTGATATAAGTAGAAATGCAGAGTTGCGGTAGAAATTATATAAGTAAAAAGAGAGGTACATGATTAATTTACATAATCCAAATCCAATAAAAATCTAGTTGGGTAGCGTCTGACCCATTGTTCTTAGCCCATCAGGCTATTCATTTTGTAGCTAGCTTTCATGTATTAGATTTTTATATGGAGCCTTCAGTGCAGAGGTATGATCCTGATCCAGCAGCCAAGGCAGCAGCTGCCACGGTGCTCGCTTCCAAGTTGGGTGCAGATTCTGGTCTGAAACTATATGTGGCGGATGATTCTAACCTTAGTGATCCTACTGGAAAGAGCAATGATGTACAAGTTGCAAGAACTACTGGACTACGCCAAAGAAGGGCGTCTCACTCAAAGACCAATAGCATCGAAAGTGGATCAATTCTTTATGCTGAAGAAGAAATGCTTAACAATGTTGGAGATGAGGATGGCGGCGTGTCTCAACAACACCCATTGGTTATGAACCATCACCCTCAAACGGGTTTGAGCTCAAACAACGGAGGATGGATTGCTCGACTTGCCGCATTGCTTGTGGGAGAGGATCCAACCCAATCATATGCACTTATATGCAGAAACTGCCATATGCACAACGGGCTTGCAAGGAAGGAGGACTTTCCGTACATCACTTACTACTGTCCGCATTGCAATGCTTTGAATGGGCCAAAGCAACCAGAGGATCGCCTTTCTGCTTCCAATTCCCCGACTATGACCTCCTTGGCAACTCTGGAGGGTGCAGAAGGTGTACTTGTAAATAAGGTATGTAGTCCAGGTGGTATGACTGGGGATAATAAGGTTTCTGTGAGCGGTAGTCATGTAGCTACTACTGTGGGATAAAGTTGAATTTGTATTTATCGGTGGATCAATCGATTTATAGGAGAGTTTGTATGCGTGTAGGCATTGATCCTTCCTCATCAAAATACCGAACACAAAATGGTTGTTAGAATTTGTGATTGCAGAAACGAGTGAGGTTCCCCTTTGCAGTTTGTGCAACACAAAGTGTTGTGATCATTACTTGGACGGAAGGTTATGTAGAGACTTTGTTTGTATTTATTTTTTCAAATTAACTTTGATCGATTTTGGATGGCCAATTCGGAAAAATAATGTAACTTCGAATATGAAAGTGAGGAATTAATTTGAATCTTTGGTTTTGAAATTTTTAGGTGGTAGAAAATAGGTAAAGTTGAAGAAAGATATATTTGGCTTTGGGAAAAACGCAATTTACCTTCAAAGAAATGTGCAAATACCCCCTTGTAAAAAGAAAATAGCAAATTTACTTATATTTTTGTAAACAGAGCAAATACCTCCTCATGCCCAACAGTGCATTACATGCGCCTCTCTCTGGATATGATATTTAATCAATAAAATATTATTTCATATATTAAATATGTTAATATATAAATGTATTATTTATAAAAATAATATATATATATATATATTGTAGAGTGGATATCAGACAATCCTAATCAACTATTACAAGAGATTGGAGTACAAAACTCCTTAATAATTACAACTCGAATATTACAGAAATAATATTAACAGTGAGAACAGAAATTAACGAAATAAAGAACAAATCAAAAACAGATAGAGATAACAGGCTCAGATCAACCAGATCCAACAGTAAGGGGTAACCGGTCACAAGAGTCCCGTACCCAAGAGAAACCGACCCACGGTAACGCCAAGGAACCTCTCAAAAACCCGACCACAAACCCCAATCACTCGAATTTCTCTATCTCTCAGTCACAAAGACCTTCAAGCTTCACTGTTCTCACGAAAGGAAAAGCACACAACCCTTTTTCAAAGATTTCTGTTCGGTGTCGAAGAAAAGAGACATCATCTCTTATTTATAGGGTCAAGTGAAATAGTGAAGAAGGAAGGTCTTGGTCACCTTCCAAAAACCATCACGTTGGTTAAGGAAGGGAGCCATGAATCCCGGCAAGAAGAAGGCAACAGAATCTCAGAAGAAGAAAAGGGGAGAAAGAAGACGTCTGTCGGTGCAAGTGAGAGGGGAGAGAATAAGAGTGAAGTAGGGTTCAACAAAAGATATAAGTAGTGGAGTCGTGGGTCGGGTTTACCGGGTCGGGTTCTTGGGCTGCCGAAGTGGGCCGGTTCTTGGATAATTACTTGGGCCACCAAAAAATTACTAACACACTCCACCTTGGACCAAGTCTTATTCCAAGAACGAGGTCAGGAGTTGTTGGATCGGTTTTGTCATCATAGCCTTTGGGGTTCCACCCCTTGTACCTGCGAGAAAGGTAAAACAAGATTAGTCTGGGGCTAAGTGCAGGAAGACTTTTTGTACCCATATCAGCTGGGTTTTCTTCAGATCTTACCTTTTCCAATTTGATGATCTCCTTACTCACAATGTCACGAATAAAATGGAATCTAACGTCAATGTGTTTGGTCCTATCATGAAAAACTGGATTTTTGCAAAGTTGAATAGAAGATTGACTATCGGAAAAAACAGTAAGTCGATTTTTAAGAAAACCAATTTCTTTTACAAGGCCCTCGAGCCAAATAGCTTCTTTGAAAGCTTTGGTAGTAGCAATGTATTCGGCTTCAGTTGTAGATAGTGCAACAATGTGTTGTAGTTGGGACTTCCAACTAATGCATGATCCACACAAAGTAAAAATGTATGAAGTTGTGGATTTTCTACTATCCTTCTCATTAGCATAATTTGAATCCACATAACCAATAAGATCAACAGAATCAGAAAATTTGGAGAATTTTATACCTATATTATCGGTACCACGTAGGTACCTTAGGAGGTCCCGGATTGGACATGTACCTACTTAAACAACTTATAGCATAAGCAATATCGGGTCTAGTACATACCATAAGAAACATTATAGACCCGATCACATTGGAATAAGGAACCTTACTCATTTTGTCCTTTTTGGAAGTGGTTTTAGGACATTGATCTTTGGATAATTGAAAATGGGCAGCTAAGGGAACCGACGTGGGTTTTGAATTTTCCATAGAAAATCTTTTCAAAACAGAATGAATGTAGGATTTTTGATTCAAAAGGATGGAAAAACGTATTCTGTTTCTGTGAATATCCATGCCAAGAATTTTCTTTGCGTCACCAAGATTTTTCATTTCAAAGTTTTTGGAAAGGTCTTTTTGCAAAGATTCAATGAGATTTATGCTAGGACTAGTAATGAGCATGTCATCAACATATAACACAAGAAAAATAGGTACTTCATTCAAAAACTTGAAATAAAGGCAATGGTCATAATCACTCCTTTTAAACTTTAGTGAAAGCATGAACATATCAAACTTTTTATTCCATTGTCTTGGTGATTGTTTTAAACCGTATAAGGATTTCTTTAACAAGCAAACATGATTGGGTTTGTTTTTCTCAATAAAACCAACAGGTTGTCGCATGTATGTGCATTCATCAAGATCACCATGTAAGAAAGCAGTTTTAACATCCATTTGTTTCAGTTCCCAATCAAAATGAGCAGTAAGAGCAAGGATAACACGAACAGTAGTGTATTTCACAACAGGCGAAAATATTTCATTGTAATCTATCCCTTCCTTTTGAGTGAACCCCTTGGCTACTGGTCTAGCTTTATATTTTAAAGGATTTTCTTGTTTGATTTTAAAGATCCATTTGCAATCCACTAAGGAACAGTTTTTAGGTTTAGGTACTAAGTCCCAAGTATGGTTGTCTTTAAGAGACTTCATTTCCTCATTCATGGCACTAAGCCATTCTTTTGACTTAAGGGCTTCGTCTACATTCGAGGGTTCTAGGTTTTCGATATTCATAGCTACTTGGAAATCATTTAGTCTAGTAGGGATATTCCGTTCTCTCCTATTCCTATCACGTGCTAGTTGATAGTTTTCTAAGGAATTTCTTAAGGGATCTTCTTCTAATTCTAAGTTTTGTTCATCATCAATCGTCTCAACTACATTTTCTCCCCCTTCTTGGTTATCCTCCACCTTATTAAAGGTCAAGTTTTCCGGTTCTATTTCAGTTTTTAGAAGACAAGGCATCTCATTTTCGTTGAACGTCACATCTCTACTAATGATGACCTTAAACCTGGTTGGCTTCTAACCCACAGCCTATACCCTTTGACCCCATCAGGATAACTAATAAAAACACATTTGAAGGAACGAGGTTCAAGTTTATCAGTAGTTTGATGAACAAATGCAGAACAACCAAAAGTGCGTAATAAAGAGATATCAGGTTTCTTACCACTCCAAATAGTTTCAGGAGACTTTCCAAGTAAAGGCACAGATGGAGACAAATTAATCAAATACGCAGTAGTTAACACGGCTTCTCCCCAGAAAGATTTTTGTAAGCCTGAACTAATCAGCAAGCATCTTACTTTTTCAAGTAAAGTTCGATTCATTCGCTCAGCAATATCATTTTGCTGTGGTGTGTAGGGATTTGTTTTGTGCCTCTTAATACCGAATTTATCACAAAGATCATCAAAGTTTTTATTGCAAAACTCAAGGCCATTGTCAGTGCGTAAAGATTTAAGCCTTTTTCCAGTTTGATTTTCAACGAGGGTTTTCCACTTTTCAAACTTTTCAAAAACCTCAGATTTGTGTTTAAGCAAGAAAACAAACACTTTTCTAGAGTAGTTATCAACAATGGACAGAAAATATCGATTCCCACCATGGGTAGGTTCTTTAAAAGGACCCCATACATCAGCATGAACGTAGTCAAGAATGCAAGATGACATAGAAGGGTTTGGGGAAGGTGTGGCAGGAAAATGTACACGATGTTGTTTTCCCATAACACAATCATCACAAAAATGACAGTTTATCAACTTTATCACATACGATGTCTTCTTTGCTTAGAAAATCAAGTCCTTTTTGGCTGATATGCCCAAAACGTTTATGCCAAAGAAAGGTTTTGTCATGCATGTTCACAGAAGCAGCCAAGGAATCATAGGTCACAGAACATAAATATAAATTGCGTCTTTTTTCAGCCTTAAAAACGACAAGGGAGCCTTTCATGATTTTCATAATGCCCTTTCCCCATCTACCCTCTAACCCCTCATCTTCTAATGCAGCACAAGAAATGAGGTTATGACTAAGTTCAGGGGCATATCTAACATGCTTGAGAGTCATTCTATAACCATTATCGAACATCAAAGAAATGTCACCAATACCTTTAATCTCACAACATTTTTCATTTGCCATAGACACAGAACCAAAATCACCAAGTTTGAGATTTGAGAAAATGTTATCAAAAGGGCTAATATGGAATGTACAACCAGAATCAACAAGCCATTCATGCATACTTATGGGAAGCACAGAGTTCACATCAGAAACAACAAAAACTTCTCCAGATTCATCAGCAACATTGTTCACTCGTTCTTTCTCTTCTCCATTGTTATCTCTATTATCACGTCTAGGTTTTCTACAGTCCTTGATATAGTGACCTTTTATGCCGCAGTTATAACATCTTCTCTCTCTGATTTTATCATCCTTATGTGAATAATCTCTATTTCTAGATTTACTCCTATTGTTGTTTTTATTCCGACTTTTACTCCTGCTGTTGTATCTGTTACTAGAATTCCTAAATTTAGACCTTCCTCTTACGGATTCACTTCATGATGATTATTACTAGGTCTATTTGTTTTAAGATCAATCTCTTTGCTTTTTAAGCCATTAACAACAATGTCAAGACTCACACTATCTCTATCATATTTAATCGCAGCTTTCACATCAGAATATGTATCAGGTATAGCATTTAAAAGCACAATAGGAGAATACTCATCTATATTCTTATCACTAGTCAGCTTGATATCTTGAACTAATTTAGTGAAATCATCAAGGTTTTCATCAATGGTTCTGGATAAATCGAGTTTGTATTTAAAAAAACTTTTCAAGCAAAAACAGTTTACTAGGCAGCGAATTATCAGTGTAAAGCTCCTCAAGTTTTTCCCACAAATCTCTTGCTGTGTTTTGTTTACCAACTTTTCTTAAAACATTGTCAGACAAATTTAGAATTATAGAAGAATACGCATATTCGTCATTCTCTAAAATTTTTTCTTCAGAAATAGAATCAGAGTACCTGCCATCAATGGCCTTAAAAACCTAAAATACCTTTCATTTTTTGCTGCCATATTGAAAAATCACCCTTGTCACCGAAAGGTTGCAAATTGTATCCGGCCATTTTAAAGAAAACCTTTTTCAAAAAAACAGTTTTAAGAAAAACTTTCAGAAAAACGTGTTGCAGCGGATTTGAGTACAGAAAACACAGCAAAGTTCCCAATAGTTCCCAACAGTTATGTATGTCACAGATTTCACCAATTATGAGCACACAGAGATATAAAAAAAAATTTGCTCACAAATCACAATTCAAAGTATAGTCTCAAAATATCACTAAGCAAGAATTTACAGAGAGTCAAGCACAAAGCAGGGGTAATAACATATGCTTAAGATTTCATAAGAAGTCGTAATTAATCAGTTCACCAAGCACAAAGCAGTATTTCAAAATCGAGATACCCAAAATTTTAAGAGATTAAGCACAAAGCAGAAATAACAGATATTCCCAATATCTCACAAGACAGTGTACGAATAATAACCAAGATAACCGAGATAGTGAATATTAAGAACGAGAACAAGATTGAGGCCTCTCCAGCCTAACACCCAGTCCAGATACCTGACGACCTCAAGGGTCCGGCCAGGAGGGTAATCAGGGGGAATAAGCACCTCAATAAACAATATTAGAGATAATGTAACTGAAATAAAAATGCGGAAATTTAAAGGGGGTTTCAGCGAGTTACCACCACCGGAGCGTCCACGGATCGAAAGTGTGGCTCTGATACCACTGTAGAGTAGATATCAGACAATCCTAATCAACTATTACAAGAGATTGGAGTACGAAACTCCTTAATAATTACAACCCGAATATTACAGAAATAATATTAACAGTGAGAACAGAAATTAACGAAATAAAGAACAAATCAAAAACAGATAGAGATAACAGGCTCAGATCAACCAGATCCAACAGTAAGGGGTAACCGGTCACAAGAGTCCCGTACCCAAGAGAAATCGACCCACGGTAACGCCAAGGAACCTCTCAAAAACCCGACCACATACCCCAATCACTCGGATTTCTCTATCTCTCAGTCAGAAAGACCTTCAAGTTTCATTGTTCTCACGAAAGGAAAAGGACACAACCCTTTTTCAAAGATTTCTGTTCGGTGTCGAAGAAAAGAGACAACATCTCTTATTTATAGGGTCGAGTGAAATAGTGAAGAATGAAGGTCTTGGTCACCTTCCAAAAACCATCACGTTGGTTAAGGAAGGGAGCCATGGATCCCGGCAAGAAGAAGGCAACAGAATCTCAGAAGAAGAAAAGGGGAGAAAGAAGACGTCTGTCGGCGCAAGTGAGAGGGGAGAGAATAAGAGTGAAGTAGGGTTCAGCAAAAGATATAAGTAGTGGAGTCGTGGGTCAGGTTTACCGGGTCGGGTTCTTGGGCTGCCGAAGTGGGCCGGTTCTTGGATAATTACTTGGGCCACCAAAAAATTACTAACATATATATATTTATATACGTATCCTCCTCATTGTCAATCGTTGTTCGTTGGCGCTCCCCTTGTGCCTCGTTGCCCCCATCTCCCTCCCAAACGCTGCCATCGACACCCTCCCCTCCCCACGTCTTCCCTGCACTGACCCCTTTCCCTAGCTCCTTGCCCGCCGACCCCTATCCCTAGCCCCTCGCACCTCGGCTACTCGTGCCCAACCTCTTGTTCTCCCCAGCCCCACTGCCCAGATTTGCTCCCCTCCCCCACACCCCCCCCCCCCACACACACATACACCACCTCCCCTTCTCTCTCTCTTTCTCTCTCTATATATATATATTTTTTTTATAGATATATATATATCTTATTTATAAGTATATATATATATTTAGATTTAACTCTATATATTATTTGTAGTCGTAATTATTATTTAGTTAAATCTAACCATTGATTTGAATTAAGATAAAATCTACTCCATTGGTCTATTAGTTAAATTTGGATTTTAGATTGAAATCAAGATCTAACGATTTTTAAATAAAGGTATAAATATTTTTTTAAATTTTAAATTTAAAAAAAAAAAAGACGCGTGTAATTCAAGAAATGCGCTAGGTGTTTATTTGTTCAATTTCTAAAAACACATGGGGGAGAATTGTTGCTTTATTTTTCATAGGGACTTTTTTGTTTACTTCCCTTAGATAAGGGTGTAAATTGCATCCGTCGCATTTGGCATCATCATCGCCACCCCCACCTACACAGCCACCGCCAACACAAAACCCGACCATGGAGGACCGCATTGATTGCCGCGAGATCATGATGGCCATGATGAGGGAGATGCAGGCCTCCTCCTCGACCGCAACACCGCCTCCGACAGATCCCCCAACCTTGAATCAGGACGATATGGACGCTACTGATAAGGAAGAGTTAGATTAAGTTTTACATTTTTTTTATATTTTTTTTTCATTCATGTTTCATAATGTTTATTACATTCCATTATTTTATATTTATTCAATTAATTATATTTATAAATATAATTAATTAAAAATTAATTAAATTAGTTTAATTATATATAAATTTATTAAATATATTAATAAATTATAAAATTATAAATAAATTGTAAAAATTCAAAAACTAGGAATGGTTTTATTAATGATAAAGAAAATATTACAAATTTAAATAAATAACCATTTCAAATACCATTACTAAAATAGTTCTAAACATGTGTTTCTAAACTGCATTGACCGCTCTAAATACCAACAACCATTTCATTTCAAACCAGTGTTCGTAATTAGTAGCTAATCATTCCAAATACTATTACTATTCAACTTCTCATACGTGTTTCAAACTAAGAAAGACCGTTCCTAATATCATTACTAAAACAGGTGTACAAACGTGTTCCTAATTATGTCTACCCATTTCTAAATTCGTTGCACAAAACAGTTCCAAAAATCGTTCCTATATTTATCACCAGTACAAATAAAAATAATTTCAAAATTCAGTTCCAAGTAGTGCAAATATCGTTTCAAAAGTTCCCCATCAAAATTAATGTAGCCGTTCCAAAATCTGTAAAAATCGTTCCAACTCAAAAATTCAATATTGGAACGATTTTCAATGAGTGTTATAGTACTCGTCCCAAATAAGAACGATTTTGCCTGATCCGTTCCTATATTTTTGTAACGCCATCTATAAGGACGGATTTCAAACCGTTCCAAAATTCGCTCTAAATAAGTTAAGTGTCATAAAATCTGTTCTAAAGATAAAAAATATCATTCCAAAATCCGCCCCAAATCCCACATTTTTTTGTAGTATAATGATGGTTGAATAATTTTAATTATTTTTATTATTAATTTATTATATATATAATGGAGTCAATCACTATTTTTGTACTTCCCTTTAAAAAATTTGTCTTTCATTTATTTATTTTTGTATATAATGAGATCAATCACTTTACAAATTAATTAATTTATGCCAAATAACTTATGCCTATTTCTTTTATTAATATTAAGAATTATACAAAATATTGTGCAAGTATTTTGACAATTTAATGTATATATTTTCTATACTTTTACTAATTATATTACTACTAAACTAATTAGTACTTTATAGTTATAAAAATAAATTAAAATAATGTAAAACATATTTTAATATTTTTTATAATTAATATAATAATATTTAATATTATTTATTTATAATAATATAATTTTATTAAATTTATTAAAATTTCAAACTGTTATTCGAGCTCAAACTCAAGTTGGAGCCATAAAAAAAAATTTGAATTTGAACTAAAAAAATAGTCGAGCTCGACTTGTTTATAATTCTAGATTATTGTACCGACAAGTTGACAGTGCATTGTCGCATCTGAATGTGATCAAAATCTGTTTTAGTGGTGATGAGATATCAAAAGTTGAGAACTGAACTGTTCAAAATCTGTTTTAGTGGTGATGAGATATCAAAAGTTGAGAACTGACCCGTGGCCTGCAGGATTCCCTATGCATATATCATCGTGTCATGTCGTGGTTGGAATTGCATGGCTATATCCAAAATCCGTTAAAGATGGCGAAAGGGTGAGATAATTATTTTTTTATTATTAAAAAAAATATAAAAATATAATTTATATAAAATATATAATATTTTTATGTCAAGTCATGGATGTGATCCACAACTCGACTCAAAAAATATTTTTTTTTTAAAAAAAATCGAGTCATAGATGTCATTCACGATTCAGTTTTAAATTGTTTGTTTTTTCATTTTTTTTATTTTTTATAAATTAATTTTTAACTGTATAATAAAATTGCTCTCCATCTTAATTTAGGAACAACAGGAGTAGACCCGCAAGAATGAATGGACGTACTTCAAAACCGTGGAACTATCTATTCACATTACCGTGAGATCGAAAATAGAATCAAGGGTACCTGTATTTTTCTGAATTTATTGTATTCCTCAAATGGGTTTCAAGAATATTTGGATTGGGATGTTCCTTCGTGGTACATCTCTTGTTCTCTCTTCAATCACAAAAGGACAGAAAGCAACTTGAAGAGAGATCGAGAGATGTACCATGAAGAAATATCTCAATCTCAATATTTTTGAAACCTATTTGAGAATACCATAAAGTAAAATTCTTGATTCCATTTTTGATCCCGAGGTAAGGTGAATGAATAGTTCTACGGTTTGACGTACGAGAAGTGTGAATGTGAGAAATGTGAAGGTGTGAAAAGTGTGAGGTGATATTTATAAGTGAAAAGATATGAATAGTATATTAATTATATTTTTTATTTCATTTTATTTTTTATAGTTTAAATATTAATTATATTCAATTAATTTTTAACAACATAATAGAATTGAAAAAGATCATAATGCTAAAATTGTATGATTATAATTACAACTAATTTGTTAAAAAATATCACAATAAAAATACAAATATAAAAAATGTTCGCTCTTTCCACAATTGTGTCTATGGCGTTGACGCCGAGGTCTTCTTACATATGGTTAGATGCCTATTGAGGCGATGAGGATACCTCGTTCATCAACTTATGCTCAGTTTCTATAGAAAATATTATCAAAAAATTGGTGTTGCTAGTAATGAATACTTACTAAAAGCATCTGCAAACCATTCGTGCCAATATTTCGATTGTATTGAAGAAACTCTCATACAAATCAAAGATAAGGACACTTTGTCATTTTTCTTGGACCCTGCGGGTGGATTTCCAATCATAAAAATTTATATTGAATCACAAGACCAACCCGAGGGTACTCCACATATGAGCCAACAGTGTGAAAATGCTAATGAAGATATGAGCCAACAGTGGGGAGAAGCTAATCCACAAATGCTAATGAAGATATGAGTCAATTACATGGAGCCTGCCCAATCACGTACTCACGTATCTGAAAATTTTATACCCCATGAGACTGAGGCAGAAGACCTTGATGCAAATTTTATACCTCATGAGGCTGATGCAGATGACCTTTTTACGGACACTTTTGCTTATAATTTAGATGGTGCCTTCGAACTAAGATGAAGTAGAATATCCAATTCCACCCCAGGATGGACCAAACGATGTTGACATAAATATTATAGTTGAAGCATTTGCACTAGGTACGTCATAGTCCTCCACACAGGCTATGCCAAACAGGACTACTCAGCAAGCATTGTATAGTTCTATTCCATTTTTTAAACAAATATTTTTGGAGGTACCTGCAGATCTCATTGATGTACCAACCATGAAGTATGCAAAATTTTATGATAGAATGAAGGCAAACTTGATGCGGGAATGATTTTAAAAAATAAAAAATATTTAAGAGAGGCGGTGAAAAATCACTCGATAAGATGTGTATGTCGCGAGTATTTTGTAACTGAGAGTTCGACGGCCAAGTGGGAAGTGGTATGTAAGCAGCGCACCCCAAGTATATATATATATATATATTTATATATGTGTTATCTTGTAAGCATACATCATTAGTCGATTGATTAATATTTTTTTGTTTTTTAGATATGTGGTGTAGATGGGAGTTACGAAGGATTTTAAAACAAAAGATTGAACGTTGGACAATAACCAAATATGGAGGGGACCATACAGGTATTTTTAATGATATGTCCATTGAACATGGTAATCTAGATAGAGTTTATATTGCTTCTTTGCTTTTAAGATAGGTGAAATGCAGCACCGTGTATGGAATGAAGCATGCCATTCAAATTATGAAAGACCATTTAAGGTACGACATAGCATATCAAAAGGCATGGTACAGTTTAAAGATGATACGTGAAATTGTTACGGCACATGGGAGAGCTATTTATACACAAAGTATAAGCACAAAATATTGATTGTTGTTGCCATGGATGAAAATCAATAGGTACTCACTCTTGCTTTTGCAATTGTCAATGAAGAATCCTATTCATTTTGGAAGTGGTCTCTTACATAATTGAGTAAACATGTTATACGAGGGCGACATGAGATGTGCCTTATTTCTGACCGTCACCCCGGTATCATTAAATCAGCAGGTGAAAGTTTGAATTTTGTGCCACCTCACGGGGTGCACCGATATTGCTTGAGGCATGTGTGTTCTAATTTAAACAGTCGTTACAAAAATATTATATTGAGGCATCAATGGTGAAGGATTATTATGATTAATGACTTACAAAAATACATATTCTAAGTAATTTGAATCTGTGCATTCCAAAGATTATTGGAATGTCCTGGAATTTGATTTGATCCACGACACTACTATTCGTATCTGTACACGCTCTGGTCGAAACCAAACATCACATGGTCACAACGAGATAGATTGGCCGCAAACACGTGAAAGACAACAAAACCAACAAAGAGATTCTTCTACACAATCAAATGTGCCGGTGTGAGGGTCTTAACAATAATTAGTTTTTTTACATTTGTATAAAAAAATTGTATACTATTCTCTTTTCATAAATTAATTGTATTTTTTTAGAATTGTATAAAAAAAATATACACTATTAAATTTGTATTGTTCATTGTATGTTATAAATAATACAATTTTAACATAATAATTTTTTTAATTTTATTATATTATTAAAATTAATTGAATATAATTAATTTATAAAATACAAAACAAAACAAAATAATTTAAAACCTATCCACGACTCGATTTTTTTTTTAAAAAGAAAAAATATTTTTTGATCCACGACTTCGACATAAAAAATTATATATTTTATAATTTTTTTAATAATAACAAAATAATTAATCCGAAAAAAGGCATTTAGCCTTTGATAAAGCGACATTTCGATAACACAACATTAAAGTTGTCACGTGTCATGGTCATACCAAAGTGCGACATTAAGTGGCATCATTGTTAAATAATTAAATGTTATTTCTTCTCACATTTCGATATACCTAATCTAGTACTTACCAAAATTCATGTCACAGTTCTTAATACCTTTTACATATGGTGGCTAATATAAAAATATCCCTATTTGACTACTTTCCACTTGTTTTATGTTAGGGTGAGTTACGATAAATATTTCTTAAATTAGATATAATTATAAATATTATAAAATTATTAAATTTTTTTTATATTTAATAAAATTATATAACTTTTGAATAAATATACGAAATTGTCAATTCTATTATTTCTATATTTTTTTTAAAAAATAAAAATTTATAAAAATAAACTGGATGAATTGGATGGAAAGTTTTAAAAAATTAAGAAAACTATCCACTTAGTTCGTTAAAATCAAAGGGTATTATGAATTTTTACTGCAAAGATATTTTGATCAGTTTACAATAAAAAATAAATAAAAACCTAACCAAAACTAACGAATTAGGTTAATTGTTGGATGTCTGTTAAAATTAAGAAATATTGATAATTTTTTATACAACGAGAAAATATTTTTAATCATGTCAAATTTTAGCAAAGTTCATTACAAGTCATCTTTCTTCTATTATTTTTATAGATTTAGAAAGCTACCATCAAATGCTAATCTTTTTGAAGGAGTTAATTACATTTCATTAAAAAAAGTTTATTGCCTCCGGAAGCTCTAAAAAAAAAAAAAATCACAACATTATGAACTGTGTTAATTTTTTGGTATAAATGGATGTTGTTGACCAATGGCAACAAAATTAATACGACAACTTAAATTATGACATAATTAATGAAAAAAATGCAAACGCCATCCCTATAATATGTAATAAGTGCATAATACCCTCTATGTGGGAAAAAAAATAAAATATTTTTATTTTTTTAAAAAAATAAAGCAAAATATTTCTTTATATAGGATGGTGTGATATATTAATTAAATCAAATATAACAATATTTATTAATAAGTATACGAATAAAATTTTATGATTTAAACTAAAAAAGTTGAATAAGTGTGATATACTGCATGAAATCACGTTTGAGGCTTAATTTGCTTTATTCTTAAAAAAACATAGAAAAGAATTGCTATTTTTTTTCGTATGGGGTAATTATCATTTACAATATTTTTGGGGATTAAGTTGTATTTAACTATAACACATTCTATTATAAATTACTACGACTTGAAATTATAGTAAATCAATATTATTAACCACAATTAAATAAAACTAAAATAAAAATTTAAATTTTTGTCATAATTAATCATCATTCGCCAAAACATTTGCTATGGTCAAAACCACGGCAAATATTTTGACTACATTTGTAGAAACAACTGTCAATAATTATTGCGAAGCCGTAATTAATTTTTGCTATAATAATTAATCGTAGGCAAAAATCATATTTTTTTTCTAATGAATCCCACAATTAATAGACATTCTACCATGATTTCGACATGGTTAAAACATTTGCAGTACGTAAAAGCTATCATGAGCCTATGGCTAATTCATTGGTCTTGCCTGCAAAACAAACGGTACGAAGAATAAACAAAATAGAGCAAAATAATAATAATAATTAAAGCAACAATCTTGGGATATATATTGCTTGAGTTCTTGTCTACCACAAATGGTACATTAATATATGAAACAATTTCACACACAATCAAATGGTATCGAACAATCGCACAAGTCAAATTGGTCCAGTAATCAAAGATAGATGGGAGAGATGAGACTCAAAGCTCGACGACGTACGACATCCTCTCATGTCGATTTGGATCCATCGATCTACCTACAAACCTGCATAATCAATGCAAGATTTCATAATTTAAACTATCATTAATTACCCAAATTTCAATCCCTAATCAAGAAAAGTTCCCCGCTACAAGTTAAGTCGGATATTAATTAGTGATAATTAAGCTTGATAATATATATTAAAGTAAAAAATATTTTGCCATACGAAAATATGACCGTTTTTATATTTTATCATTTAATGTATTTTTTTTTTATTTTAATTTACCACACTGACTTGCACGAGTTTGTGAATTACCACATAGAAAATATTACATAGACATATCGTCGAACGTGGCCAATTTTCGATGGAGAATTTCATAAAATAGTGATATATGAAGTGGTAATTTACGAATCACGTAGTTAGTATGATAAATTAAAATAAAATAATAAATAAATAGTTAAATGACAAGATATACAAACACCCATAATTTGAAAGACAAAATTATTTATCAAGTGGTTAAAGTGTGTGTATTATTTTTGAAATTTGTGTTATATTAATTCCATTTGATGAATACACGTCAATTTTGTGTGGAGCCCGCATTTAAAAAAATAAAATATTTTATATATATACTTGAGCACATATATAAAAAATGAAACACCAAAACAAAATAGAAGATTCTGTACATATATAGAAAGCCATTAACTCCCATTACAAGAAACTTAACTAGCTTGACTAATCATCATAAGCAAGATTCTCCACACTTTTATGTATAATCAAGTGGCAATTTTGAAATTATTGTTAAAAATATATACATTAACTATAATTTTAATTTTATCGCAATATCATTATATATATTATTTAGAAACAAATGTATAATGTATAAAATTGCCACGGTGATAGATCATTAGTGATAATTATTTATTATTACTAGACCGATATTATATATATCACTAATTTGTGACAATTTTACACATTTTTTGCCATTAATTTGGCTACTAGCAACTTTTATCAAATAATTATTACTATTAAACTTATAAAACTCACTATTATATGACAAATAATTTTTTTTAAAGGGGTGCAACACGAGAACTTCTTAGGAGTCATCCATCCTAATTAATATTATTTTCGCCTAAGCATACTTAACTCCAAAATTTTATTGAGATTCGATGCATTTTTCTTGTGACTTAATATATATAGATGTAATTAGTGATAATATTATAGTTAATAACTCCCTCCAAATTATTAATTAATTAAGCAAACAAATGAGGTACATATATAAAATTAACTAACATAAATAATTAAAGTATATACTCAACTTGAATCTAGAGAGAGCAAGTGTAGCCAGGAGGAGGTGTCTTCCCACATGTGACAAGCAGCTGGAGAGCGAGAGGGACATAGATATTCAGATTAAGAGCTTTAATTTTAAGAGTTGTACACAAGCAAGCTGCAGCCTCAAGCTCCACAAGCCCCGAAAGCATGGGGCAGCACTCATTCACAGCCGGGTCCCCCAGCCCAATGTGCACCAGCCCACCAAGCAGATCCACACATGCACCCAGCTTCAACGTGTCGATGGGGCACGTCGCCTTACCCGGCGGAGGCGTGCATGGCTTTCCGGTTGGCGGGTTGACCACCGGAGGCACTGTCACAGGCGGCAAAGGCACTTTAGGCACTGTTACCGGCGGGATGGGCACTTTAGGCACTGTTACTGGGGGGATGGGCACTTTGGGCACTGTTACGGGTGGGAGGGGCAGTTTGGGGACGGGAACGACGGGAGGGAGGGTGATGGGTGGGCGGACGATGGGGGGGAGGGTGATGGGGGACTTGGGCTTCTTCTTGGGGTGGGGTTTGGAGCAGTAGCCACATTGAGGTTCGACGGTGGTTGGAGTGGCGGCGGAGGCGACGGAGAGGATGGAAATGAGGAGAAGGGCTGCAATCTTGGAGGGCTCCATGTCTGCTTGGGGGATTGGTACAGAGGAATGGGAGAGGTGAGTGAGGTGTTATATAGAGATAGTGAGAGTGGTGGAAGAGTACAAAGAACCCTAGAAAACCAAATCACGTGAACTGAAGAGAAGCGCCAAAATTTGCTAGTTGTCAAGTACCATGCAAGTTCATCAAGCTTTTAGGATTTTTACGTATATATATATATATATGTATATATATACATATACATATATTAGTTTGGAGTTTCTAAACTTGATGTCATATGCTATCACTAATGTGAAAGTGGGATGTTATATATATATAGGCCAAAATATATTTTTAGTCTCATAAAATAGGGGTAAAATTTTTTTTGGATATCTAAATTATGGAAGGTGAAGTTTTTAATTCCATAAAACTCAAAATCACGTTTTTTAGTCAAAAAAATGTGATTTTGTGCATTTTTAGTCCCAAAATTACAACGCTTTTTTAATCCCAAGCAAACACCTTTTTAATCCCAAACCACAACGTACGTGATTTTTTGGAACTAAAATTATATGATTATGAGTTTATAGGACTAAAAGCGACACTTGCCATAGTTGTGGTAACAAAATAAATTTTACGCTTGTTTTATGGGATATGTTGCCCTATATATATGGAAAATTCTAGTTGGGACTTGGCTCGGCAGAACCTGAATCAAATAACAAGTACAATATATTTGCCGTGTGATTGGTGTACAGTTCAAGGAAAGTGACCAATTATATAATAAGTGTGATACATTTATTTTGTAAATGATTTGATTCGATCAAATTTAATTCAGACAAGACTTATATATATATGTATATATATATTCTTAATTGGTCATTGAAGAGGTGTATATATGATCAAATGAGAAAGAATTTTGCCAATATAATTCTTGGACAATCCATATAGTATTAATAAAGATCGAGGAGGAATTTTTTTTTTTTTGTGTGTGTGTGTGTGATTTTGTATTGTTTTATTAAAGTATTCTTTTCAATGTACATATAGCGTATACAAGTAAAAACTGCAGTTTGGGTGTCATTTTTTATTTTGAATTTGTATGAGGACTATATCTATACAATATAAAACGAAAAGATCTTTTTCTCTCACAAATAATAGATATGACATTACAATACAAATTTTATTATTATGTCAATAATATCTCTAGGTTGATTTTTTTTTCTTTGTTGCTTTTTTCTTTTTTATTTTCTTTTTTAAAAATATGATTTATTGATTTATATATAACTTTTCTTATTTATAATATATTTTAAAACGTAAAATATTATTTATTATCTGCAAGTAGGAACAGAGTGCCACGGTGGTTAATAATTTTTAAAAAAAAGTACAGTTCAACCAAATATTGTTGGAAGAATATTAAATTCACCAGAAATTAGCGCCGGCTTCACAAGTAACTTTGTTAGTTTAGGAATTTTTATTTTCCGCTGATAGTTTTGTTGATGTAACATTTTTGTCCTAGTGACATTTGGATTAAATATGCTAATTCATGTTATTTCTAGTTATGATCAATTGCAAATTTGAAATTCAAGAGGATTGAAAGTGCCGACATCTCCTTAGAGATATAGGATCAAAATTGTATTTTTCGCTTACTTTTTTCACAATAGAATTAGGACAAAAATACCACATCAACAACATTGGTCCAAAAATTAAAAATCCGCAAAGTAAAAGAAAACGTGCCAAACATGTACTAATTCAGGACAACTTTAGCATTTTCCAACTAAGCTGAAGTAGTGTTTTTTGTTTATCTTATAATTATAATCCTTAATTGTAAATGTAAAATCAAAGAGAATTAAAAATTTCTTTTTGTTATAATTACACAACAAAAAATGCACTTTTCCCAAGTATATAATTAGCCACTTAAAATTAATCCACGAAAGGAAATTATGATCAATACATGTTTTGATTTGGTAACTGCAGTTTGATATCCTACAATGATCGTAATATATTTTTTTTCTTATATTCAGCATTTAATTCAAGAAATGTCATAACTAAAATTTTAAAAATATAGCGAGTTTAATTAATTAATAGGTTTTCCTTCTTGACAAATATCTAGTTGTAGTCATGGGTAAAAATATTATTTTTTATATTTAGTTTACACGCACATCACATGCATATGTCTGATTGCTAGCTACGCTAAAAAAAATTAATATTTAATTATGATTAATTGTCATGATTTAAAATAAATTATCATAATAAATAATTGTTGGATATGGTCATGCAACAGTTATTGACTGTGATTTTTATCAGTGTGGTTAAAATATTTGACATGGCTAAAACCTATGCAAAAATATTTGTCATGTCTAAAAATTATGGCAAAAATATTTTTCATGGTGGATAAGTTAAGTTTGCATTAGTTTTATTTAACTATGATTAATAATAGTTATTTACCATAATTGATGTGCATAAAAATAAACTGGCCCAAAGCCCAAGCGATCCAAAAATAAGAAAAAACGAGAGGCCTGTAATATTGGAGGCCTAAGGGGACTTGTCATGCCTCCTTGAAGGGTGTCTCACAAAATAGATTGGTAAATGGAGGAGGCCCAAGACATTCTTCTACTCGAACCATGATCAAAACCAACAAAACATTCAGCCCAAAAGACTAACACACGTGGCAGCTCACTCTACTACATGACCTCTCATCAACCCATGTGTTAGCAACCACCTTGGACTACATTAGCCATAGGAGGACCCCCCTAGCGGCTGGGACTTCTCACATGTGAGGGCTCTCCTAAGATAAAGTAAGGAAAGACTCCCTTGCAACTAGGATTCCTTAACGATTGGGACTCCTTGTAGATGAGGGAGGTCCACCCAAAGCGCTCGACTCCTTGGTAACTTGGATTCCCTAGCGGTTAGGAGTTCTCGCTGATGAATGTTCCCCCCAATTTGGAGATAAGGATTCGAAAGCACTTCTAATAAAAGATAAAAACAAATTATGGCTTATCCAAACGACCTTCATCCACTTTTCCCGCAAATGTAGGAAAGCACCCTCTATAAATACAGTTTTACTCTTCCATACTAAAGGCACCTCCTAAGACCTTCCTGAAAGCATTCTCACTCTCTGGACGTTCCCCTCACGTCCCTCACACTTCTCTTACTATCTAAATCATCTCTCACACTCTTTAAACATTCTCTAAGCACTCTACAAGCACATTATCATGTGTTCTTGCACTTTTTACTGTCATTATTCACCACATCTTGATTTCAATTATATTTATCTACTTACTAACTTTATTCCTTCTCAATTCCAATACTAACTTGCGCGTCAGAGTGCTAATGCCTTTTTGCAGACCTTTAGGATTTGCATTTGTTTCGATCCAGCTTTAAACAATTGTTCATATCTATTGGACTTGTGCATTTTTTGAACACATCATTGGCGCTGTATGTGGAAAAACAGATCTAAGACTTGAGAATAATGGAAGGAGTCATCACCTCCTTGTAGGACTCTACCGAAAGGATGGTTCCCTCATGGTAGAGGACCTCCTACGACTAATTACTACCTTAGTTCAAGGCCCAGCTTCAACAGCTCCATCATCATCGTTATTTCATTCTAGTGTTCTCACTACTTCAGTTTTTAATGTGTAGGACGCCCCCTTGGAAGAGCAGGCAGGCATCCTCCTCAGAAAATAAGTCCTGCACCCCAGGCTGGAATCCTCATCAGAATAAAGTCCTGCCCCCAGGCAGGCATCCTTCACGGAATAAGCTATGCCCCTAGGAAGGCATCCCCTTCACCGAATAAATTTTCATACACAAGATTCCCTTATGGAGTATCTTTAATATTTTAATTTAATAATGCTGGAGGATTTATTTTACCACCTTCGATATGTTAACATGTGTCCCTAGGGATTTTACGAGGAAGGCATCCCTCTCATTAAAATTTCTGTCTTCTACACAACTACAAAGGCCTTCTTTAGGGAACATGCAAGCTCTGTCCCGTGCAGGCACTTGAGCTAGCCTTTCTTTCAGTGGATACCTTATTCTTCCTCTTGTGAGGTTCTTATATCTTGCTCGAAAAAACCCCCCTCCCCTCTCAAATAAGCCCTCCTCCAAGGAGGGACAATAATTTTGCTCCATGCAAGATCTATTCGTAATAAATACATGTTTTTGTTATTTAACATTCTCTTATAGAATATTAAAGCTTTATACCGAAATAAGCACAAAAAGAACCCGTCAAGCTCTCCTTTGTGGAGGACCTTCATAAAAAATCCTGCTCCATACAGGAACGAAGTAAGCTCTCTTTTTATTATAGGCATGCTTATGCTACTAACATTCTTTAACAGGAAGTCAAGAAAAAAGAAGAGAAAAGAAAAGTTCATTCTTCGGACCTTACCTCTGAAGCCTTCTACTCTAAATAAGTATCGAAATCTCCACTTATTAGAGCGGGAGTAGGCCGAGTGAACTAGCTTGGACTCCCTAGCGGTTAGGAGTTCTTGCTGATGAAAGGGTTCCCAATTCGTAGATAAGGATTAAAAAGCACGTTTAATAGAAGATAAAAATAAATTATGGCTTATCCTAACGGACTTCATCCACTTTTTTCCACAAATGGAGAAAACGTGCATAGTCCTAAGAGGGCACCCCCTATAAATACGTATTTCTCTTCCACACTGAAAGCACTTCTTGAGACATTCCTAACACATTTCTCACCCTCTGGATGTCCCCCTCACGTCCCTCATACTTCTCTTACTTTCTAAATCATCTCTCTCTCTTTAAACATTCTTTAAGCACTCTACAAGCATATTATCACGTGTTCTTGTAACTTTTACCGAATTTAATCACCATATCTCAATTTTAATTATATTTATTTATTTTTTGGCTTTATTCCATTTCAAATCCAATACTAACTTGAGCGTAGCTGTGCTAACGCATTTTTTATAGGTCCCTCCTTCAGTATTTGCATTCTTTTCAGCTCAAGCCTCGAACAATTGTCTATATCCATTAGACCCTTCCAGTTTTTGAACGCATGAATCTTTAAAAATGTAGGCAATAATCATTTTTTTTCTAGTGGCATAGTATGATAAAAAATTGCCCTCTGTCAAAATCTAAAGTTATTTTTGATGGATTTGAAATTCCAATTATTCTATAGTGAATATTTCGAATTTATTTGATTGAATTACCTATTATTTTTTTTAAAATTCTTAAATTCTCATTTAAATTATATTTTGAGATATATTGATAAATTTAAAATTTATATATATAATTGAAATTTAATTTTTTTAACTTTCATCCCTCAAATTAAAATATTTTCCTCCAAACGTAGCATAATTAGGTATTAATCTTAATCAAAAAGTTAATATTCAACCTCCAAATTGAGGAATTGGATGAATAAATTATCAATTCTCATTTATTTAGGAACATATTATATATATATATATATATATATATATATATCTATAACGCTCGTTTTGTCCAATGTAAGCAGTGATTTGATTTGAGTTGTCTCCTATTTCTTATGTATGACAGCAACTTTACAGTAGGTTCAAAGTATCAATAATTGAGTAGCAATGGCTAGAGACTGTGCTAAAATTCTGTATCTCTGAGAATGACTGTTCACATGAAAACCCTACAATCTCATGTTTGGTTTGTATCGGGTAACCATTGAAAATACAAACATACCCTTTTATTTGCAAGAATAATACACATGGTCCTTGTTTCACATGGATGTACAAACTAGGAATTTACTGTTGAAAATGCAAATACAAATGCAAAAAAGAGCGGAAGCAATTGAAAGAAATGTGCAAAAAGTCATAGCTTGTAAGCTGGAAGTTTTCTTGTGTGTATTTCTCATCATGTGCGAAAATATAGAAAATAGTCCTTTAAATAATACAAAGCCCCAGAAACAAATATCTACTAACTGTCTAACTAGCTAACCACCTCATTTGTCCAACTGGCGCCACATTATAATAGACTGTTGATTAGGCACTAAGAAAGAAAAAAAGTATTTACAGAATACATGACTCCTTGCTAGCTTTTTCCCTGTAATGTATCATGCTTTGTTTTCACCATCGTTTCTGCTTGAGCTGCTGCATTTTCCACAGAACCCCCCTAACTTGGACATCATAGAAAGGAAGAACCATGCAACAGCTTATTAAAAAATCAACAAGTTGGGCCTTGCTTGGAACAAAGGAAGGAATAAGGAAGCCATCTTTATACATATTACGAACAAGATGGAACTCAATCTTCAAATGTTTAGTACGTTTGTGAAACACAGGATTCCCAGCAATGTGAATCGCAGCCTGATTGTCACAATAAAGGGAAATAGGTTGCACCGAGACTCCCAAATCAGTTTAGATATATGAAATCCACTTAAGTTCACAAGCAGTAGAACCTAAACTCTGGTATTCTTCCTCAACAGATGAACGAGAGATGGCAGATTGATTTTTTGTTTTCCATGAAATTAATGAACTCCCCAGAAATATGCAGAAACCCATGAGAGACTTGCGAGAATCAGAGCAAGTCGTCCAATCTGCGTCACTATAACCATGAAGCTTGAGATCATTATTAACCTGAAAGAACAAACCTTAAGTAGAACAACCCATGTTGAAAAGGGCGTTGCACAAATTGGCTCAATTATTGTGCTCCATGAGATATGTCCAGTCATGTGAACCCCAGATATAATAGATGACCCACTAAAAGTCTGTATGATTCAGGGTCTGGGAGCAAAGCACTACCATCAGCAGTTAATTTGACTCCCGCAGGAAATGGCGTGTAAGCAGCCTTAGCATCAGACATGCCAGTATCATGAATAATATCATGAATGAATTTCGACTGCGTGATCAACGTCTCCTGTGTGGATCTTGCAATTTCTAAACTAAGGAAGAACTTGGCATAGCCCAAGATCCTTGATAGTGAATAGCTCATCAAAATACCGTTTAACTTCGACAATAGATGATTCACAAAGCCCCATGAGTAGAACATCATCACCAAAAGGATCAACATCCCAGAAATAACGTGCTTAATAAATAGACAATAACCAAACTGAGTAAGCTTAGAGGTGAATTCCAAATTCCATTGTCGCGAGGTTTGCTTCAAGCCATAGAAAGAGCGTTTTAATTTGCAGATCTGTCCTGGTGCAACAGATATCCTTCAGGTGGAGTCATGTATATGTCTTCATCTAAAAATCATGTAGAAATGCATTGTTTATATCCAACTGATGAATCGGCCAGTTCTTGGCAGATGCCATAGACAACAAAGTTCTTACAATTACTGTTTTCTCCAATGAGGAAAAGCTTTCAACATAGTCTACTCATTCAATTTGACTGTACCCTTTCGTCACAAGTCTAGCCTTATACCTCTCCACTATAGCATCAGACTTCATTTTTGTCTTATAAACCCACTTACAACCGATGGGTCTCTTACCAGGAGTTAGTGAACTGAGCTCCCATGTTTTATTGCACTCTAGTTCTTGCAGCTCCTCCTGTATAGCATGCACCCATTTTGCACTATGTTGTGCCTGTTTGTCAGAGTGTGGTTCCTGCAAATTAGACAAACCAGCTACAAAAGTAGTGGGTGCTGGAGTAAAAGAAGAAATAGGAATGGAAGAAGTGTCAGTCATGATGTGGTAATAAAATCATTTAACCAGGTGGGTTTATGAGGTATTCTAGTTGATATTCGTACAGGGATGGAAGGTGATTCATTAGGAGGAATAGTGGCAGGACCAGGAAATGGAGGTATTGGACTAGATGATGAAGAAATAAAAGGGATAGTAGGATGTGTAGAGGATGTTTCAGAATCAACTATAGGAATAGGAAGTGTGGGAGTAATAGACTCTGGAGTACAATCTTTAAAAGGATAGATATTTTCTTAAATATGACGTTTCTAGATATTCGAACAACCTTATTTTGAATGTCAAAGACTTTATACCCTTTATGGCTTGGAGCATAACCAATAAAGACAAATTGAAATGCTCTTGGATCAAAATTTGGATATTTAGGGAAGGAAATTTGATGCTAAACAGAGACAACCATAAGACTTTAGATGATCGTAGCTACCATAAGACTTTAGATGATCGTAGCTAGGAGGAGTGTAATAGAGTAACTCATATGGAGATTTCCAATTGAGTGTGGGGGTAGGCAATCTGTTGATTATATAGGTGGTTGTCAAGAGAGAATTAGCCCAGAAACACCTTGGCAAGTGAGATTGGAACATTAGAGCTCGAGCTATATCCAATTGATGTTTGTGTTTTCTTTCCACTACCGTTTTATTGTGGTGTATGCGTACATGATTTTTTATGAATGATGCCATGAAATTGAAAGAAATTTTGACAGGAAGTACTAAGGAATTCAAATTCGTTACCATTTCTTACAAATTTGATGGTGGCATTAAACTATACAGAAACTTGTTTGGAAAAAGAAATTAGTGTGTTTAATGTTTGAGACTTATGTTGCATAAGCAAGGTCCAAGTGGCTCTTGTATGATCATCTACAATGGTAAGCACATAGTGACATTTGGAGAGTGATGATTGCTTATAGGGTCCCCAAATGTCCTGGTAGGAGATGAAAAGGAGAACAAGAAGTAGAAGAACTTAAAGGAAAAGGAATTTGTTGTTGCTTAGCCAATGGACATATGGTGCAAACAGATGTGTTATTGTTTGAGACATTTCTGAGAATAGGGATGTGTCTAAGTACATGATGTGAAGCATGTTCCAGCCATTTATGCCATATATCAGTATTAGTCTTGATAGAAGAACGACATAAAGTTTCAGAAATGGAATTGATTGAATTGGAATACAACGAGTATGAAGGAACATATTTCCTATCTATAACATTGAGATTTCCTAGCTGTTTTCCTATAACCAATACCTCTCTAGTCTTCTGATCCTACAATAGGGAAAAGGAGTTAGCAAATGTGAAAGAAAGAGGCATATCTTTACACAACTAACTGACAGAGAGCAAATTAAATCTGAAGCTAGGAACAAGAAAAACATTGAAAAGAGAAAGTTAATCTAACATTGTTACATTGCCAATGGAAACTGCATTAGTTTGGTGACCGTTAGGAAGATGTATGGCAACGTTTTGGTGAAGATCAGTGAGTGTATCAAAGGAATTACCAACAACACACATATGCCTAGTAGCTCTTGTATCTACAATCCAAGAATCACAACCTAAAAAATCAAAGCTAGAGGAATTGTGTGTTGTACTTGCAAAGTTATCTCCTACAGCAAAGTTGACATAGATTGGATCCAGATTTATGTTGTTGTTCCTCATCCTCATAACCTCTGTTTTCACAAGTTCATTGAGATCATTTTTGTTTATAATTCCTGCTTGATTTCCAGCATCAGTTTTCTGCACATAAGCTGCTGCGTGTCTGAACTTTCATTGCCAAACCTTTTCCTTTGGTCATTAGTTCCTTTTAAACCAATTCGGACATCCATGAATTTTAAAGCAGTGTCTTTTGTGTGACCTTGTTTGTGACAATGATCACAACGAAGTAATTTCTTATCAACTCTTTTTTTTTTAATGAAATTCTGACCATTATCATGCCTCACTTGCATAGTTGAGTTGATCACATTTCCTGGGTAATCCAATTGCACTTGTCTTTGTCTTTCAACGATTCTAAAAATAGAGAAAGCTTTGTTCACATCAAGTAGAGGATTCATAACCAATATTTGGTTATGAATATGATCAAATGACTCGCCAAGTCTCATAAGAAACTGCATGAAATAGTGAGAACCACTCAAGTTAATCATTGGTTTAGTGACACCACACACGCACACTTGTGGCAGCTCTAGACAAATTAATGCATTCCACAACTGTTTTAGTCGTGTAAAATATGCAACAACACTGAGATTCGCTTACGTGACTGATGCAATTTCTCTTTAGAGTTGATACACTAATGGACCATTGCAGTGTCCATACCTCGACTCTAAATCGATCCAAAGACTTCTCAAAGATTCTATGTAAATGTAAATTTGAACAATAGCCTTCGATATTGCGCTTAGTATCCATGAGGCTACCATATAATCCGCCTTATTCCAAGCTCATATCCCTCAGTTCCCATCATAGGCCTGACACATTCTCCAGTGATGAAACCAAGCTTGCTTTTGGTTCCAAGCGATCTATGGACTGCTTTGCTCCAAGAGAGTCAATTAGTGCCATTCAGAGGCACAGAAACGAGCATCATTCCAGGATTATCAGAGACTTTTAGTTTGAAAACCTCAAATTCATGTTGAGGTCTTTGATTCATGGTCGAAGTTGTGGCTGCTGTTGATTCTGCCATTCGATCCACCAAATTTTGACAGAAAACATAAATAAAATAAAAGTTTTAGCCTTATGAATCAGAGACCATCAGGATGATGGCTCTGATACCATGATGAAAATGTAAAACTGTTGGGTGGAGAACCCATAACATTATTGCAGAAATAATACACAAAAATATACAAGATATTAACATCAATATAAAGCAGCGGAAATAATCAATGAAACGAAAGCTCAAAGAGCCAGATCCATTTCTTAGGCTTTACTCATGATCACTAAGATCGGAAGCCTTAAGATAAAACCCACGGTTGCACACGATTTTGGCACAAAGCCCTTGCCACAAAAGCTATAACCCTCGATCACATAGATCTTCTTAGCACACGGTCACTGAGACCTTCAATCTCTCTATTTCACAAAGATTTGCACTGAGCTTATCGGAATAGTTCACTCTTATAAGATAGGAGAAGGAGTCTCCTATTTATAGGGCCGAGAGAAGAGATGGAGATGGAAGATAGGGCTCATCTTCCATAAACCATCAACTTGGTTTTGGAAGGAGAATCGTTGCAAGAGGAAAGTGAATCACAGAGAGGGAATAGAGAGATATGAGATATGAGAGAATATTAGGGTTAGGTAGAAATAAGTAACCAATCCGGGTCGGGTCGGGTCGTGGGCTTGCGCCAAACCGTAGCCATCCAGGTGGGTGTATCGAGCCTCCCTATTTTCGGTCCTGGGCCATAAATTTTCCAACATATTCCCCCTTGGACCAGGACCCAAAAAGAGCCAAGGCCCAAAGGGAGAAATTAAACGGATCTGGCAAACATCATAGTCGATTTTTCCTGCAAAATAAAGAGTGTTAGTAACAAAATTTAACTTATGGTATTTTAAGCACAAAGCATAGCACACAACATAATTAACTTTTGCACAAAGCAAGCACCAAGCAGATAGCGACGCTATAAACTCCTAGCCACCGAGGCTAAATCAAACAGCCACTAAAGCTTAATCAGCCACTCAAACAAATTCACGCCATCAAGGCACACAAAGAACTTAAGGAGCTACTTAGGCGGCCACTAAGGCACAATCACACAGCTACATAGGCTATAAATTACAACCACAAAGGTTTATCGAGCTACTTAGGCTTATTCATAAAATCACTAAGGTTCATTCATACAGCCACTAAGGCTCAATTAAATATCCACACGGGCTCATTTTAAAATTAGCCACTTAGGCTCAAGATACAAAATCTAAACAATATCCACAAAGGAACATTAGTAAATGCACTAAGCAATAATATCACTCACAATATAAGTGTATATAGCGATTATTGGCACAAAGCTTAAAAATATATCCTTCAAAAATAATGCACATAGCATACACGAAGAGAAAACCAAGGATTCCCAATACAACAATTTCAGCAGCAATTTCGCGAAAAATAAAAATGGTTAGATGTTACCGTGAGTCTTCAAGATCATAGCAACTGTGGCTCTGATATCACTGTAAGGTAAGAATCCCCAGTGATATCTCTTCAACAAGAATGGCCTAGCCAACTATTACACGATTAAGTGGAGTACTCAACTCCTTATACAAACCAAAAAAACAATAAATATAATGTAAATACAAAAAAGAAGAACAAATCTGAATATTAAAAAAAGGCGGCTCAGATCATTTCCAGATCCACCGTAGTAACTCCGATTCTCGTCAGTTCACCAAGATTGCTCAGAATGGTTTGGCCAAAACCCACGGTTACTCCACTGAAAATCCTTTCCCACAAATCACAGAGATCTAGTCTCAAACCGGTCACAGAGACCCTCACGAAGCAGTTCACAAAGAACGATTTTGTAAGAATGAAGAAGATGATGTGTATCGTATGTTCTTTGGACTGAGAGGTGGACCACCATTTATAGGTATGAGAAAAATCGTATAAAAGGAATCTTAGGTGGCTTTCCTTTAGCCATTGGTTTGGCTAAGGAAAGCCACCACCATTGTAGGTGGTGAAGATAGAAAGAGAGATCCATGCCTTAGAATAGAAAAGAGAGAGAGGAAGAAGAGAGTTGCAGATGTCGGCGCAAGAGAAATGAGAGACTCACAATTAGGGCAACAGATTATAAGAGAGGAGAGAGACGGGTCGGGTTACCGGGTCACGGGTCGGTAGGATAAGTGGGTATCCAATAATTGGTTTTGGGCCTCCATCTGAAAAAGGGCCTTCCAAACATAGGTCATTGGGGAACCGAAAATAGGGAGGTCCAATACACCCACCTGGATGGCTACGGTTTGGCTCAAGCCCACGACCCACAAACCAACCTACGACCCGACCCGACCCCGATTGGTTACTTATTTCTACTTAACCCTAATATTCTCTCATATCTCATATCTCTCTATTCCCTCTCTGTGATTCACTTTCTTCTTGCAACGATTCTCCTTCCAAAATCTGCAATCTTTCTCTCCTCACTTCTCTTTCCATCTTAATGGATCCTCTGTGATTTCCTACCCAATATTCCATCTAAGATGGGGTGGCTTTCCCTAGCAAATCAATGGTTTTTTGGAAAGCCACCCACACTTCCATCTATACGGTGTTGTTCGCGCTTATAAAAGGGGGTTTCACCTCCTCGGCTAAAAATACACTGAAAATCGAAAACCCCTTTGTTCTTCCAGAGTATCTTTGTGCGTATTGAGTGATATTCAGCTTTGTAACCGATAAGAAAGAAAATATCTGTGATTCTTCCTTGTGGTTTGGTTTTCAGTGGAGTAACCGTGGTTGTGGACACTCTTGGTGATTATAGTCTCTTTGACTTGAAGTCCAACGTTTCAGTAACGAGATCTGCCAACGATCTGAGCCGACTTTAAAATCTCATATTTGTTCTTTAATTTTTGTATCTTTATTATATTCATTATTTCATTATTGATTTGTATTAAAGAGTTTCGCACTCCAATCGTTTGTAATAGTCGATTAGGATTGTGAGGTTGCCACCCAACAAAAACAAATGCAAAGATTACTGGAAGCAAATGGAAGAAATGTGCAGAAAGCCATAGCGTGTAAACTGGAAGTTTTTCTGTGTGTATTTCTCATCATGTGCAAAAATATAGAGAAGAGTCCTTTAAATAATACAAAGCTCTAGAAACCAATATCTGTAACTGTCTAACCAGCTAACCACCTCATTTGTCTAACTGACGACTGACTAAGCACTAAGAAAGAAAAAAACTATTTACAGAAAACATGTCTCCTTGCTAGCTTTTCCCTTGTAATGTATCATGCTTTGTTTTCACCATTGTTTTGCTTGAGCTGCTGCATTTTCCACATTTAGGTGGTTCAAAGGCTCCAAGACCATTTTTTTCCTTGCGAGATGCATTTTTAAGATAAAATCGTATAACTTTGATCAGAATGGACAATATTCATAACTCGTTAAGGGATTTACGATCGTGATGCATGCTCGCGCCAGATCAAACCCTATGATAAACTTTGTTCTATTAAAATATATTAATCTTAACCTTTTAGTGGGTACCAAATTAATTAGTATATATCAATCTATAAAATATGTATAGTTTTTTCAGTAACTCCTAATGGGCAAAATGCTTTTTAGTCCCATAAAATATATAATAATAGAATTTTTTTGGGTGCCAGAACTTATGGCAGGTTGCTTTTAATTAGTTTTATAAAATTCAAAATTACGCCTTTTTAATCCTATTGTTTGGAAGGTGTAAAGAGCGGGTTCCTCCGAATCACTTTGTATGCGAATAAGACGTCCATCACCATGAATTTTATTAAGGCAAGTTTTTCTGACAGGTTCCATTCCTAGGGAGAGGGGAAGCGCCACCATACCCCGAGGACGGACTACCTCTCCTGTGAAGTCGTACAGTGAAGTATCCACTGACTCCAAGGAGACATCTCCCTATTACATCTGACTCGTATGCGTTCCTGAATAGAATATCAGTCGAGTTGTCGGAGCCAATGAAAGTTTGACTTACTTCATAATTAGCCAGGGTGGCCATGATAACTAGGGTATCGTTGTGAGGTAGGGTCAGGCCAATTTTCTTGGTAGGCCAGAACAGGATGATGGATGCATCCACGATTGCTTCCACGTTCAGAATTTGGTTTGGGATGACTTTCTCCACTTCCCGTATCTGAGCCTTCCTTGCTCTATGGAAGTCTCGTTCCATAGGTTCTGCTGCAATCATGTGGATAACCCCTTTTCGAGGGGGATTAGGATCCCCAAGGCGTCTAGTAGCTGAGGGCTTGTATCTTTCTTTCTTGGGGGATTCGGACTGAGCTCCTCTGGAGCTTTCTTCTTAGCATGCTTCCGCTTCTCGTAGGGACCCATACCCTGGGTCTTTTCTCAGAATACAAACTTCTATAAGTGTTTATTTTGAATGTGCCGTCTTATTTCATTCTTCAAATGCCAATATTCCTTCGTGGTATGCCTGGTGGAAACAACAATACTTATCTGACTTTGGTCGAGTAGGTATTTCTTTAGTTGTTCTGGGCTAGGCTAGCAATCATTTAGCATTGACTGTCATCATGGGAGTGTATGCAGGGTACATCCTCTAGAGCGATTGCTTCTTATCTTGGAACTCTGATCTTGGATTTTTCAAAGATCCCTCCTTAACGGAATCTATCCTCTTTTCTCCCTATTCTTTTCTCTTGGAAGCATGTTCTCCATTTTGACATACATTTTTGCTTGGGACAAGAGGCCATCGAATCCTGGGGTCAGCTTCTTAGCTAGGGATTTGAAGAAGTCTCCATCCAACACTTCTCGAGAGAAGACATTGGTCTTAACTTCCTAGGTAGTTGAAGGTACCTATAGTGCGGTCGTATTAAGCAGTAGAGGTAATCCCTCAAAGACTTCGTCGCTATCTGGTGAACAGCGAAGAGGTTGAGTTATGTATTGCGATACTTTTTGTTGCTAGCAAATTGATATAAGAACATGGACTGAAACTCCTGTCAGCTCCCAATTAATCCTGTCGATAATTGGTTGATCCAATTGCTGGGCTACCCTAGGAAAGGTAGTAACGGATACTCATTTTTTATCTCGTCCGTTTAACAATGTAAGAGGGCTTCATTCTAGAATAGGGATAGATGCTCCTGGAGATATGTGGTGCCATCATATTCCGTAATAGCTGGAGTTGGACAATTCAAAGGGAACTCGTCTATCATAACCCCCTCATTGAAAGAAATGCCACCTTTCTCCTCCACTAGGACTCCCATCACATGATGTTGGACATCCTAAAGTTTCTTCTTTAGGCATTCCAATCAAGCTATCCACTGAGGGAAAACCTCCTCCAACGGCTTCGAGGTTGGCCCTACACCCCAAGGGAGCCAATGGCAACCTTCACCTAGTGCCTCGCGACTATAGGAGCCACCACAAACACTTGAGTCATAATCATCAATTATGCTTGTACTGCTGAAGTGATCATCTGCTCATAGTCTCCAATAGCCCATGAGACAAAGTTCTTGAGGAGGTGTCAGACGAGGTGCTGTTACACAGGGGATTTGCCAGGGGTTCGGTAGGCTTGGAAGGTTCTGTTGTTGTCGGTCTAGAGCGGGTCAGGGGTGTCCCTGACACCACCTAAAGAGTTTGGGCATCACTGGAGGCATTCATAGTCTTTTGCTTGTTTAGATTGTTGTTTAGGGTCTTTATTGATTCTCACGTCTTAGTATTATGTTCCCACATAAGGTGACATTTGATGCGAGCAAAAATCGCTCAATATTGAAGTCTTGGGCCGAACCCTTTAATTGCAAGCCTAAGATAGGGGACCTGCAAAAAAGATGTTAGCACTCCAACGATCAAGTCGATAAATAGTTGTGGAGAGATAAACTCAAGGAAAAATATAATAGCAATGAGAAGCCAAAGGGATGAGAGAGTAATACTGTTGATAAAAGTGCTCGAAATAGTGAATTTGAATGTGTGCTTAGCAAGACGATGTCGCCCTTAACCAAAGGGGGAAGGCTGGCTTTTATAACTTTAGTTCCCCCTTGAATGATGAGACGTGTCCCCTTAAGACTCGATTTGGTAGTTACTGCAAATAAATCCCCTCAAATCTGGAGATATTTAGTGGGATCTTCAAGGAGTCCAGCCGTTCGAGGAGACCTCTGTTAGTTAAAGCCTCTTAGAAGATAAGATCCATATTTCTTAAAGTTTTGTTGGGATGTTAGACCTTTGATGTCTTCAACCTTGGGTGGCGATTACCTGTCCATCCTCTTTGTGCTGGACGAGTAGCCTTCTGCCACATGTATGGGTGGTACATTTGGTAGGAAAACTGACTTAAGGGGCTTGTGTTTTCAGGGGCCAACGAGCCTCAATCAGGGCTCAATCTTCTCGGGTCCTATAAAATGGCGATAGACTGGAGGCTACTTTCTCTTGGATTTCGTGCGCACATGGGCCTTCCGCTGGGGCGGCATGTAGAATTGGCCCTTACTTGGTGAATTTTTCAGGTATCATAATCCTAACATAATTTTTTAGTATCAAATTACCCATTATGTCCCCTAAATAATTATTCAATTTCTTCAAGTGACCTTGAAAATAATGTTATTTTTTTGGAATTGAGCTACAAAATCCATTTATGTATTTAATTATGAAATTATGTATCCAAACTCGAGAATCACCTTTTTTTTTTTTTTTCTCAAATCAATTAGTATTTCATAATCAATTCTCTCACTATTATTTTCTTAATATTAATTATGCAACTGCGGAATCAACTAAACTGAACCTAATTAATTGGAATTTGGATTCTGCTAGAGAAACATAAACAAACATATTTATACTTCTATACTAATTAATAAATAAAGAAAGCAATTTTTCACTCACAACTTCACCATTTGTAACATGGCAATATCAATTCTCAGCAATCAATTATATCTTTAAATATTTACATCAATATAATCATTTATTTATTTTAAATGGTCCCCTTTATATTTTAACCGTCAATATACTTTTATGTTTATCGTACACTTTCACCCATATATGTCATTTGCTTTACTTTTAATTATATATTAATTTTTTAAAAAAAATTATGTCATATTTATTTGATTATACACGCAGAAATAGCTGTGCCATGGCTAGTATGTAAATAATTCATTGATGATGTGCTTCTACATGTGAGACTCTTTCATTTACACGTTCTCTTTCTTATAGGGGCTTCAGAGTTCAGAGAGCTACAGATCTCCAGAACATGGATGTTGTCAGTTGATTATTTGTTACATTCCATCACAGAATAATTGTCAGTATTTAATTAGAATAATTATAATTAATTCTTCCAAGAAAGAAACTAACAAACCCAAAATTCCATCTAATAAATAAATAAATAAAATTTCCACATGCCATGACATATGATTACTGTGAGATTGGGAGATAATCTCTGCAAAGTAACGACAGTTAACTATATCCTTAAATCGAATCATAGTAATTCTCTACACATGTTCGAACAGTGTATTAATTAACCAACGAAAATTCAGAAATCAGAACTATATATATTTTAAACGATCACCTCGTTTAAGAAGTTAAACTGTACGAGAATCATTTAATATTTTATATTTTAACGCGATTCACTCACGTTCAAATCTTTTTTTTTTTTTTTTTGTTAATAAATGGGAGACAATGAAATTTGAACTGAAGACGTCTTGTTTCGTTGGGCATTGCTACCATTAGACAACGACTTCAATTTAAGTTTAAACTGTTAGAGACGAGGAGAATTAGTTTATATCTAATATCTGAATATAGGGGCTAAAAAACTCACACTACAAGAAATTATGTCAATAGTTAGGAAAATTAGAAATGAGAGTATATTTGCTAATAATTAGCAATGAATTCAGCAAGGTATAAGAATTTGAACTTTTTATGATTTCAAAATTAACATTAATTAGAAACGAGATATTTTCTTGCTATAATTATAAAGGAATTCAAACATTGCCGAACTTCACAAATTGTCTTGGCAAAAAATTTAAAAATTTCCCTCCAAAATTTACTAATAATTTAATTTTATTCGATTTTGCCATATCAAATAATACCAACGCAATAAGGGTCTTCGATGGGTTCTGCTGTCAAATCGTGCAAAATTAATAATTAAGTTACGAGTTCAAATTTTCCACCGTAATATATACTAAAAAAAATATATATTATTCCTTACATTGTATATCACTTCAATTAAAAAATTATAGTACATCAATTCAATCTAACAATATCAAATAAAATTAATGTAAAAAATTTAAATTTTAACCACAATATTTAATGACAGTTTCCATAGGTTTAGCTATGGCAAAAAATAGTAGCCATTCTATATTTGACATATGGCTGGTCTCACTTGTCTAAACAACGGCTAACAGCAATTGCATGCATATTTGTAGTTAATGCAATTCGCCTTGATGTTTTAGTTTTGACCACGCACATTACAAGAAAATGAATTATTCCCTACATTATAAATTACTACGAACCAGAAATTATAATAAATAAATACTACCTACCGCCTATAAACAGAGTCGATTCAAAACCATAAGTTAAAATTTGTGATGATTTTAGCTACATCAACTATGATTTTTAATTACACCAAATGTTACGACCACGTCTGCAGAAACAATAGCTACTAGCCATTGCCCAGTCGTAACTTATCAGTATTCACCACAATTTTTTACTTTTAATTATGCTGATCGTTAATTATGATAAAAACTCGTATTTCTTGGGTAATTAACGGCCGTGAACAAAGTTGAAGTTACTTGGAGTAACTTGTAGGATAAAAATACAGTTGTGTGGACAAATCTGATGAACCCTAACAGTTCCTCAGATTTAATTTTATCTGCGTCGTATGTTGCCCTTACTGTTGTTTTTTCTTCTGGTGTCATATCTTGTCCTTACAATTGTACTATTACAGAATCTATTATTTTGTGTGTACGTACGTAAGTGATATATGAAGTGGAGTGTCCATGCAACTTTACTACTTAGCTGTTCTTTTTTCTCCAATTTCTTCATTCGTAGCCTGCCCCCCCACTCACCCCATGGAAGGGACGTTTCAGTCACCAGTTTTGAGCATACACCACAACACCATATAAGAATTATTGCATCCCATCATGTCTTTTTCAGGACCAAAAAATTTTGTTTTGTTGGGTCGTTTGGTAAGAACCAACTACTTATGATTGTGGGTTCGAATTTAGTTAGGGTTTAAGGGTAGAGGTTTATTTCAGGGAAAAGCTTTAAAATGCTTAGGTAAGTAGGGAAATTGATTGCCTAGGTTGCAAGGAAGGAACGCGTGAAAACAACATCGAGAAAATCTTGATTATACTTTTTTAATAGGGAAAAGTATTATTTTTAGTCCGTTAAGTATGCCTAATTTTAATTTTAGTTCGATAATTATATTCATTTTTGTTTAGGTCCAGTAACTTACGAAATTGCTTATTTTTAGTTCTCTGACAGATTTTCGGACAATTTACCCCTGTGCAACTTTTAAAAGGCAATTTTAATCCATATGCACTTATAGGGGTAAAATTGTCCGAAAATCTGCCAGAGGACTAAAAGTAAGCAATTTCGTAAGTTACTAGACCTAAACAAAAATGGACATAGTTATCAGACTAAAATTAAAATTAGACATACTTAGCGGACTAAAATAATACTTTTTCCAAATCTGCCAGAGGACTAAAAGTAAGCAATTTCGTAAGTTACTAGACCTAAACAAAAATGGACATAGTTATCAGACTAAAATTAAAATTAGACATACTTAGCGGACTAAAATAATACTTTTTCCTTTTTAATATTTAAATCAGTAAGGTTGTGGAAATAATTGCAACAGCAAATTAAACTAATAATACTTGGGGATTGAAGACTTGGTTTTTGTACCTATCAATACAGAAATAATAGTTAGGTGAACTTGAGTCTCTATATACTAAAGTTTAAATTAAATTTGATGTGAGTTCGGTATAACCCGAATAACATTAACATGAATCTTTGGTCATTTTTGACATTAGAAAGAAGTTCGAGAGCATTTGTATCATTTTAAGATATAACAATGCAACGGCTCATATTAGATTCGGTACACCATTTACTAACAAGAGAACTGTTCTGGTGGATTATTTTCAAGTATCTATGATTTCGGACATAGGTCTGTGTAGCGGTAACCAGAGTGGAAATCTACTGAGTCGGTTAAAAAGAAAATCATGTCTTCCAATGGACATATTAAAAAAATTCCAAATTATTACCGAAAATAAGGAAAAAGAAATAAGGAGAATTTTCATTTAGAAAAACAAAAAAAGGAAAATCATGGTGGACATGGGATTTGGATCACATGAAAGAGGACCACTTAAACCCATTTGGGGGCTTGTGGTTCTTGTTATAGGTGTAACTAGCTAGCCAGTGTTGCATGTGCCACTGTCGACTATTTACAGGTTATAGTTTTTTTTTTTTTTTTTTGATAATGTAAATTTCATTAAAATAAAAAAAAAATATACAACCATTTACAACAGATCATGAGACTGGTTACAATTAAGAGCTCACCTCCTGTTCAGTGACGAAATTTTACAGATATAATTTTAGAGTGACGAAATTTTACATATATAATTTTAGAGATGCATAACAGTAATACCCAGTCAGCGAATAATGCTACGGAGGATAAAAATATTAGGCCTAATTTCAAAAAATGTCGAGATAATTTATCCTGTTAAATTTTACCGGTAAATATGTAGTTAAAAATAAAGTAATTCATGATGCATACTTAAATTTATGTTATTTGAGATTATAGAACGAGATCCAAAAACCAAATTAAAAAATTGTAAAATGGGACAGAATTAGTATAATAGTGATGAATTATAGTTAATATACACTTTATATTTGTTTAAAGATGAACTAATAATTACAATGATTTTTAAATTAATATTATTAACCACAGTTAATAAAATCATTGTAAAAAATTAATTTTTCATAATTATTAATAAATATTTGTTATAATTTTTAACTATGTTGAAAATATATGTCATGATCATAATTATGATTAATATTTTTAACTTGATTTGCAAAAACAACTATTAATAAACTTTACGAAATAGTAAAATTGTATTCATCTTAATTTTTTCTTTAAACCATAGTAATAATTTAAAATAAAAAAGAATATTGCGAGGTATGAATCAAGAATACCCCTCTCTATTACTATTTTGTCAAAAGTTTTAGTAAAATATTATTTTGGAGAAAATAATATTTTACGTTTCATAATTTAGAGTATTTGTGCTTTTGTACTTATTCGTTATGATTTAAATTTTTGGTACTGTAAATTCTAAAAAGTAGTACTTTCGTCACATGGCAACTTTTTGTTAAATATTTTAATGAAAAACGCTACCTTCTTAGCACGTGATTGTTAGAGCCTTTATACTTTTGATCTCATTGATTATGGAATTCTCAAGTTTGGTACCATAACTTTAAAACGTAGTATTTTTGAGCCCATGCACTTAACGATCACGCGGCTTTTTACGTTAAATATCTAATTACTACAAAAAGATGATTCAATAGTTACGAAAAAAATCAGATTCGAGCTAATTATAGCAAGTAGAATTCTGGTTGCTAATCCACATATTTGATACAAGAAATTTACTTGCAAATGAATTTAGCAACGAACATTCACATGCTAACGAATTTAACAAGAAATTATTTAAAACAAATATTAAATAATTTAAACCACCTCACTGATTTAAGCATCCGAAAGCTATAATTCAGGTCTTAACGATATTGTACTTTGCGACCTCTATCTTTCGAACCTAATTGAGGATTATTGAGAATTGATTTATAGTCATATTGTGAACGTGCGCATAAAATATGAATGTAAGATCGTTACATATTATAAAATTTACGCTGAATTTAAATGTAATGTTGCGCCAGATTTCACACTTCAACAAAAGTTTGGTTAGAGTTAAGATTCATATCAGTTCAAATTTGATTTCAAGACATTTTTATTCTTACAATTATAATTAAATTTTAAATTTTATTCTTACAATTTGGACAAAAATTTAATTCAACTTATAAAACAATTTAATATAAAAAGTACGAAAAAAATACAATTTACCCCTGTGATATGAGAATGAGCAAAAAACCTCATGTGAAAACTAGAATAGCAAATTATTCTCTGTCTTTTGAAAAATGAAGCAAGTTATCCTCTATCTAAGTCATTGATAGGGAGGTATTTTGCGTCATTTTTTGGAACATAAAAGATAATTTGTTAATTCTTCTTTTTACAAAGAGAGGGTATTTACTGATTTCTCGTCACAGGAATAAATTGCATTTAACCCTAAAATATATGCATAATTTATTATTTGTATTCAACTTTTTCACACATATATCCATAAGACCCATACATTGCATTGTACTGTGTGCTTGGGGTTGTGGTGGTTTGATGGTGGGGGATGGCATGAAGCTGGAATGTTTTGTCATGTTGTGAAATCCGTGATTCGCTTTTTTTTTTTCTCAACAGTCCCTAAAATTAGATTAAATTATACAAATATCCCAAATCATTTGTAAAATTTTATATATACCTTTAGTTTGATGGGGGTGCTAGTGTAATTTATTTATTTCAAGGGATGTACTCATAGAATGTTACAAGAGTGAAAGGTATTTGTGCAAATAAACTAAACTTTAAGGGGGCGTTGTTGTAATTTCCCCTCACTTCACATGACTATGGAATTGATAACTGATAATTACTCTTCAGAAAAGATTTAAAATTAAAATTAATCTGAAATTTACTTTTGGGTGAAGGGATAGTCTTATTGGTTCTATGTAATTATTAAAAATGCAGATGGAGAGATATTTTATTATTATTTTTTTTTGCATAAATATTTCAGTTTTGCAATTTTTAGGAATTTGGTCATCTTTATCCTTATCTTATTAAGATTGCAAAATAGTCCTTTAACTTTTTGATATTTCACAATTTTGATCATTTTGGTGTCAAATTTTATAAAATATTATACAAACACAATCTATGGTACATTATATGAACACCTCATCGAAAAGTGTACTTATAATTTCACATACAAAAAAAAAAATTATTTTAGTGCCGAACATTTGATTTTAATTAAATTTTAAATAGTTCCTGACTTTTTAACTCATTTTAAATTAGTCTCTCCAGAGGTAATTTTTTCATATTACAAAACTTTTGTTTTACAGAAAATTATTTTAGTGCTTCACTTTCTATGTATTATTGAAAATTTGGAGCCTCATACATAAACTTAGGAAATAATAATTATTTTTAATTTAAAGAATTTATAATTGGGCAATTATTCAAATGTTTTTACACATCTAATTTTAAATTAAATACTAATTATTGTTTTAAAAAGTATATATGTCAATTGAATAAATAAAAAATATTAAAAAAATTAGAAGTAAATTAGAATATTATTGAAAAAAAGAGCTGGAGAAGAAAAAGAGAAACAAAAGTGGAGAGGAAAGAAAAACTTAAATTAATAAAATAATTTTAAAAATAAAAATGGCTAACAAAATTTTTTTGAAGATAATAAAAATGGTGGTCTTCAATTATATAAAAGTATAGATAATAATTCGATTAATGACATATAAACATAATTGTCGTGAACTTATTGAACTTCTTGAATTTTTCAAATAAAAGAACATCTGAATGAGTTTTATATACCCTACCGTTAAGTTTTGGACGAATTCCCCTCTTTGGTCCTCAAATTGAAAAAAAAAAAAACTACATATGGAACTAAATGTGCGAATTGGCCTGAGTGTGGGACTAAAATTGAAAACAGGTCCACTTATGGAACCAAAAATGTAATTTACCCCCCCTATTCTTCAATATTTTATCTAATATATTTATTTTCTTGATTATGTTCTAATTGTAGAAGTTTTTTTATTTAAATATTTTTGCTCTGTTTTTTATTCAAACTTTTCCTCTCCAACTTATTTATTCAAATACTTTTGTATTTGGTAAATTCAATATGTTCATTAAATTAACAAAAAATCTGCTACTATATCAAGTTAGTATCTGAATAACTGACCAATAATCAATTATTCTAATTAAAACGATTATATTTTTCAAAGTCTGAACATAGACGAATAAAATTGTAATTAAAAATCAAAAGTGAATGAAAAATAAGTTTATGTAAAAAATAAAAGAACAGTTTCATAAGGGTAATATAGAGAAGTCATCCATTACAGGGATTAATTCGAACTCAGTCGAAAAAACTTTTTAAAGTTAAAATCAAAAGTCGTTAGACTGAAATAAATTTTACCCAAAATAAAGGGTTTTTGTTTAATTAAATTTAAAATTTTATGGAATATTGAGGTAATTTATTTATTTAAGAAATGATTCCCATTGCCCTAAAATTTAAACCACATTAAATTGGTGGTGCATTTTTGCCCAAATTATAGTGAGTCATTGTCATATTTTATTCCAGTAAGTACATTTATACAGTCATGAGCCACACAAGACAAATTTATGTACCTGGTAAAAGATTTTCTTCATGTCCTCATGTAACTGATTTCAAGGGTAAATTGTACTGATTGACCTAAGACAATTAGTGTAAACGATTTATTCTTGTTCTCGACTTGAATATATTTCAAGGAGATTTTAAACCCAACGAGAAAAGAGAGAAATTTCGTGATTTTGGCTGCTCTGAGAGAGAGAGTGCCAAAAACCCTAAATAAGGAGAGAGTTGTGAGATAGCGTCTTGTGTGCTGAAAAGATCTACTCTATTAAGCTTTCGCACCGTTAATCTCCACAAAACATGCACTACTTGTACATAATCAGCATATTTGGCCGAGTGGGACTCTTTTCTTTTTCCGAAAAGGTGCCTTAGACTTGGTCTCATCCAAATCCGGCTAGGATTTGAATAATTGGACCTGACGTATTTTAATTTGTCCAACAAATTAAATCAAGTCCAGTAATAATCTATTAGGTTTATTATTGAATTGAATTGAATAAAATACCAAATAGGAAACACAGGTGAATGTTTAATATAATTAAATATATACAGGCCCAAATATGCTCAATTAATAAATTTAATTTATTAATCAAGCCCAAATAATTAATTAGTCTAACTAATCAATTTAAGTTCATCTCCACTATTTAATTAATCCAATTCGTTAATTAGACAAGTCCATCTACTAATTAATTAATTCAACTAATTAATTATTTAAGACTCTTTTAAATTAATCCAATTGATTTAAAAGACTAAGCACAAATTTAATTAATTCAATCAATTAAATTTTCAGGTCATACATCCAATGGACTATCCCAATTAAATTTATTTGTTTCTTTCAAAACTTATTTCAGATTAATTCTATCACTTCCATAATAATTTGCGTGTGACTCTTTAGGTTCACTCTCAACGAGACTTAGGCTTGTGACCAACATTATTAATTAAATTAAATTTAATTAATTATTTTTTATAATCCCATAATCAGAAATGTCTGTTTCCATGGGTGGTTGTCTAGCAACGGTTCATAGCACTAGAGACTAGGTGAATATTGGTCAGAACATTTAGGCATGAGTTCCATATGAGTACGGTCCTACTGTCAACTATCTTCCGACCTTAGTCTAGGGCATAAAATTGGGTGTCGATTCCCATCCTTGATGAGGCAACTATGCTTCATACTCGAAACATATTTACTCTATTCATCTGATCTAGGGAATTTATCCCTACTCGATCAATCGCTTTGGTCAATGGCCTTGAGAGTTTAAACACTCATAGAGTGCATAGGATACTGTCAAATACGAATAGGGGAGATTCTATCTTGAAATTCACCGTCCTTGCTACATACTCTGACCGCACTAAACAAGACTTACAATGATCACATCTTACGACATAGTCACGACTCGCTAGATCTAATATAAGTCTTTGTTTGCACGTGATTGCCATGATTATTCAAGTCCTAGAACTAATCTCGTACTATTGGAATCGGGAATTTCAAACATATCGAACAAACCTTCAGGGCTTTCATATGATGATTTTCGCGAATCAATTCAGTTAGTCGACTACCTAGCCAATCATTAAAATTACATAAATGACCTACGTCTCCGCCAATGAAAGACGACATTGTAATACTTAAGGCATGATTGATATATAGAAATAGAATCAAGTGCGGACAGAATACATTTAGAAATGGCATAAAGAAAGGAAAGGAATAGCATGTGAATAGCATTCCTATGATTGGTATACATAATAAATTAACAGGTAATAGAATTGTCACTCCTTAGTCCATTGTTGATTCCATTAACATAATTGATAATTAAAAAATAATAATTAGTAATGAAATAAAATTATTCTTAAGAAAATTTTGCTCTTAAAAAAATATATTTATTCATATTTTATTGAATATGTTGAATTCAATTATATAACAATAGTATTTTCAAATTACTCACAGAAGGTTATAAGCAATTTAGAAAACATCTCATATATTATCGAAAAACTATATATAAATTACTTATTTATGTAATAAATATTTTATTCACTCGTTGAATTTATAGATAACATTTTTATGCCAATTAAAAGAAATTATTCAAAATCCTTAACTTGTAACGTTTCAAATCGATCCTCAAAAGTTTGTCTCCTAACTTTCAACCTATGCATAGCCCAAACTCAAGAGTTTAACATCTGTGTTGTAACATTGAAATGCCGTTAAATGCAAATATTAAACAATAAATACTTGAATCAATACTGAATACTTACTCTTTTTTTTTTCATCTTAATAATATTATTTTAATAGAAATTAATTAATAGTTACCAGAATTACCAATTTACAGGATGACTTGCGTTGTTTCCTATTACAAAAAATTGAGTATGGGTACCTCAAATTATTACTAATTCTATTATTTTATATATATACTTAGGTCGATCCTCAAAAGTTTGTCTCCTAACTTTCAACCTATGCATAGCCCAAACTCAAGAGTTTAACATCTGTGTTGTAACATTGAAATGCCGTTAAATGCAAATATTAAACAATAAATACTTGAATCAATACTGAATACTTACTCTTTTTTTTTTCATCTTAATAATATTATTTTAATAGAAATTAATTAATAGTTACCAGAATTACCAATTTACAGGATGACTTGCGTTGTTTCCTATTACAAAAAATTGAGTATGGGTACCTCAAATTATTACTAATTCTATTATTTTATATATCTACTTAGGGCCACGGAATTGACTATGAACATTGCACTAGCCTTCAAATATTTTTCAACCACCGACTCTACTCAAAAATTAAAAAGTGCAGAGAGGTGATGGTCTGGCCGACAGACCAAGTGCATTGTATTGGACCTGCATTTATTCATATTATTATCTACACTGCTATAAAAACAAAAAGCCTCCCATACTCACAAACGATCGTTAATGATATCGCAGAATTAAATTTTTGAAAAGTCAAAAACGCCCTTCAACTAATAAAATAACTGATTTATTTAATTTTTTAAATTTTATATTAACTAATAAATTAATTTTTTTCATTATTTTTTTCTTTTTTAAATGTAATATATTATTTTAATTTTATTTTTATTTATAGTATATTTTAAAATATAAAATAATTATTTATTATATGCATGCAAAACAGCGCGCCACTACCGCCTAATTATCTAAAAAGACAGGGAAGAAACATCACATCCTCACCTCTCAACCACTGCATTCAAACTTATTAAACAATAATGTCTAACAACTGATGATTCTTTCCGGTGGGGTTCAAATGCTTCGTCATACCCCAACAACATATTCATCATTTCAAATTCCCTGTTTCAATAATATTATAATATGGATAATTTTTACGAGAATTTTTTTTGAAATTTATCATAATTATACAAATATTCTTTCATCATTTAAAAAATTAAAAATATTCTCAAAATTACAAATACCCCATTTCTTCTGACGACCCATTGTAGGAAGTATCTATAATTTTAAAAAGGTATTTATAATTTTCTAAATAACGAAAGAATATTTATATAATTATGATAAATTTCAGGGATGTACTTGTAATTTTCTCTAATCATAAACCCACAAAATTCATGTTATAATTAATATGAAACAAAATATGTTTACAATTAAATTTTTTAATTATAGTTGGAGAATCATATCATTATTATCGAATATTATATTTTATTTTAGTTATTAAATAGGTATTAAAATTAAAGTACAAAAACTACTTCTCAACGGCTTTTATTTATTTTAACACGTGAACCTCAACGGATCTTTTACATTTAAAATTAAATTACTTGTAACAGCTTAAATTATTTTTTTTTATGATTAAATTATCTTTATACGTTTTTACATGTTAATGCATGTAAATACTATTTAGAGATGTAACTAATATTTGACCAGTTATAAATACAATTTCGAGAGTGTAATTATCCCTAAATTTCAATATTCACGAGGTTAATTTTATTATTATGTTATAATTATAATTGATGCGAATAAAATCATGTTTACAATTAAAAAAAGAAAATTTGCAAAACATGTTTGAAGTACATATTGAGTTCATTATGTATTTTTCAAATTTTTACGGGTTTTTAAAATTTAAAAGAGTGCGTTGCAACTTAAATGTTATGATTAAAGTAGTTGTCTTAATATTTGTCTACCAATTTCAATTGTCAAAAAAGATTAGTACAATGAATATCTTAATATTTAAAATATTGATTAATTTAAATAATAATTAAATAGTCAATATAAAATAGTATATAGTTTTAAGTCAAAAATATATACTCGTGCAACGTAAAAATGATTAACTAGCTCACATGAAAATCGAACCAATGCTTACATGCTTCCTATTCTAAATTGTGATTAAAGTTCGCACAAGACGATCCTAATAAACTCGATTCTTCGATTTTTAATAGCTAATGAAAGTTTAATTCAGTTGGCGAAATTGAGGCTCCGTAACTTTAGAGATCATGGATTCGAACCTCGCTATATGCATGGGATGTTGTTCTACTGCATAGTAGGTATTGTTGAGATTTCATTTATCTGATATTATTAATTAAGTATGATTCTTGTTTGACAAGAATAATTGTAACCGAGTTGTTTCAATTAATAATAATTCATTACTTCAAATAAAATACATCGAAAAAAAAAGTGGATCTTGTGCCTTATTCTCTTTTCATATTTTCTGCACGAATTCACTGCTGGATTACAGATAATGCCATCATTCTTTCACTATACGGTACCATCATCGTCATGGACCTGTTCAGACAATGCTTGATACGGAGTTCTGCAGTTATGGTTCATACTCGGAAACATATGATCAAGCTACTGAAAATAAGGGGCGTTCATCAAAATACCATCAATTCAAGATCAGAACTCAGCACTGACAAAGTTTCTTTTATTACAAAGGTAGAGGGGGGTAGTTTGCAGAGTACAATCAAGAGTCGGGAGAAGCTGCATAAACAGGACTGAGAAATCCTATCAAAAAACCGGGACCGGGCGACAAAAGACTGCCTGTCGTGACTATAACAACGAGGAAGCTGCCATGGCCAAGTCCCAAGTGACAGACTACCACACTCTTTAGTACAACTACTGCCAATAGACACACAAGTTTAAGGAACAGGCACATTTAAGGAAGTTTCAAGACCACTGCTACACAGACAGACATTGCCATTAGGATACAGACAGACATATAGGAAACATAGAAAAGAAACTTAGACGAAAGCTTTATTCAGAATTTGCGACACTAACAGTAACAGACCATGACACTGCAAGTGGCTTGAACTATGGAAGCACAGTTTGATTGGATTGGAGCACCAGAAGGGGAAACTCACGAGCCCAGTAACTGTATTTCTCCAAGAAACCAAAGGCGGTCAAAGAGGCAGCCTCCTGATTGAGAGACTAAAAAGGTTGCAACAGGCTTGTCAAATACAATGTAGCCTGCAAAAAAGTTCGCCTTAGTCTCCATGGAAAACAACCGGAGTCAAGTGAGCTATCCAAACACCCTGGTGCGTCGGGCAAAAAACTACTAAGAGTACGGCCGGCTATGGTTTATATGGACTATAGGAGCTAATAGCATTTGCATACTGCAGATCCGTTGCGCTACCTACTTTCGGAATATCCCACTTGATCGACTTAAGAAAGGATATCACATCTCCACAAGTTCTCGGTGAGCAACTCGATTGAGTTGCTGCTAATAGAGTTGCAGTGCTGGAGATTCAACCCGACGAGTGTCCTTCCTAGTTGCTCAAGAGCGGGTCTGCACTTGTTTGATATCATTGAGCAGCCTGAGAAGGAAAGAATCTGCAAATTGTGTTGTGATCCATGGGACAAAGCAACAACACCGGTGTCGGTGATGGAACACTTTGAAACATCAAGATCATTGAGCAATGGGCAGCTTTCCGCAAGTGCCGCCAAACTTGCATCAGTGATCTTTTGGCAACCGTCGAGATTTAATAGTTCAAGTGTTTCGCCGTGCAACCTTGCCAGAGCCAGTACCACTTCATCAGTCAAATTTGAGCAGTCACTAAGATTAACCTTAGCAAGTCCTGTCTCACAGGATTCCAGAAGTGGGAGAAGGCCAGCATCTGTGATTCCACAAAGCCCACTGAGATCTAAGTGATGGAGCTGGGGACACAGCTTCCCAACCATAGCCAAGCTAGTACTACCAAATCCAGGACAGCTTCGAATGGACAAGCAGCGAAGGGACTCACAAGGAGAAAGCATAGGAAATTCTGTAGACAGATCTTTAATTCCCATGCATTTAACCAAGGAAACAGACTTCAATTTAGAAATACAGCTGGAAAGAGCAGTTAAAATCCCTAGTTGGGTGATCCTGTTGACCTCCTCCAACTGCAAGCTCTCAAGAGAGCCAGCGGCTTTGGCAAAAGCTACAAGCCCGTTGTCAGATACAAAGCAGCATTTGCGAAGGCACATGTGTTTAAGGTTAGGACAGCCCCTTCCCACCGCTTCAAGGCTCAAATCAGTTACTCCCTTACAAGAAGTGATAGTCAAAGACGACAGAGTTTGCAGACCTTTTGCATTTCCCATCACCCAAAAGCCCTTTTGGCTCACATTTTGAAGCCCACAGAGGACAAGATTAGTAATGGACATCCCGTAGTGTCCTATCACAGCAACCGAGTAATCGGTGATGTTCAGAGCTTGAAGTTTCAACTTAGTCAGGACAGTGGAAGCTGATGACAAGAGACTAGCAATACCCTGATCTCCAACAAGTGCGCAATCTTTGATGGTAATTGATTGTAGCTTGGGACAGAATTTTGCAATTGCTTGTAGACTCTCATTGCCAATATTTGGACACGATTCAATTGTTAACGAGGTCAAATTTGGGCAGCTCTCTGCAATTGCCGCTAAACCACTGTTTGAGATCGAAGGACATTGGCAAAGGTCCAGCTTCTCCAGAGAATGGCATTCTCTTGCTATTTCAAAGATACCTTCATCACCAATAGACGGCACATTCCACAATGAAAGAACCCTGAGGGAAGGGCAACCACGAGCAATTGCCGACAAACCAAAGTTAGAAATGCCCCTCAGAGCGTTGCTTCCTCGGATTGAAAGTTTTCCAAGTCCTCCACGGCTGGATGTACCAACTGCAATAGCTGCAAGCCTCACATCTGTTGCTTTTTTGCCTTCCACACATCTCGTGAGGTATCCATCACACTCAATATCCTCTGTATTATTCACAGCTTTTTCTATGCTGATCGTCTTCGGTTGCCCCTGAGGGATCTTGCTCCGGTTAAACTCTGAACTGCGGACACTACTCAAGACTGTCAGCCAGCGCTTGGAAACACAAGCAGAGGCACTCCTCTCTCGACCACCGGGCAAGCGTCTGAAGATCTCAAATAGGCATTCATCCGGGAGTACGTCAATGGATGGTCTTTTATCCTCGAATAAATTCCTACTGACAATATAAGGGCCACTAATGCGAGAGCGCTTTCTGGGGGGGCAGTAGATCTCCACGTGGGAGCTAATCGAGAATACGACGCCCGAATCTCCGGAACATAACGAACCACCCTCTGAATAGAAATCATCATCACCTGATTCGCCAAGAAATAAAGTCGCTAAGATCAAATGTGGAAAGAAATCATAACAACTCAACCAATTCTAATCAAAATTAAATTTCTTTATGCTCCAAGAAGGCATGTAAACCATATTCATCAAAGGAGATACTCATTTTCTATTAGTCTTAATTCGCACAAGCTAAAATTAAGCCTTATCCTAGGGTTATTGCTACAAAAAATTAACTATGTTTCACAAACAAAGATAAAGTTAGCTACAAATGAAGTATTCATCACATAATTGAGACAAAACTAATGCGTTCATCTAATGATCCAGACAAGCAGTTCCAAGTACTGAAGGCAAATCCATATAGTTTAACTCAATTTGCATATTTATGGCTGCATAATCTAATCAGCTAAGGAATTATAGTCACTCTAAACATAATCCACAGCTAACCTAGCAGGAAAGAATCTCATAAATGAAGAATTCACAAGAAATGAATGGGTTCCCATTCACTAACCAAAACGAGATCTTATTCACAAGAAATAGTATGTGTTCATCATCTCAATAAGGCATCAAATCACAAACTAATAAAGTATAGCTCACATATGAACAGTAACAAATCAAGAAACCTAAAAACTCCACTCTTCAAACCATACAACAATCAAGAAACCAAAACAGATAAAATCCCAAAGAGGAATAAAAAACCCACCACAAATACGGCATCAGAAACTCACCTCTGATATTAACAAGAGCAGGCATGGCTGTTTCTCACAAGAAAACCCCCTAAAGAGAGCAAAAAGAATGAAGCTTTTCAACAAAATCAACACAGCCCAGATCAAGAATTCAGCCAATATTTGCATTTACATGAACAAGATCAACCAAAAAGATTTTCTTGAACCACAAACCCCAACACTGAGGGGAAAAAAGGAGAGAGAAAAAGAAAGAAGGGGTGAAGAAAATGTAGCTGTTTTCTCTTTGCTTTTCCACAACAGTTATACAATGTATTCAGCAATATATATATATATATATATATCTATACATATATGGGCCCCTCAAAATGCAACATGCATGAATTTATATATTTTATGTATGTAAACCATACAGTACCAACCTTTGGTGAGGTGTCAAAAGTCTTTGGATACATGATGAGGGCCGAACCGAACCAACCTCCATTTCCCAATTCTTACATCGTTCAATGAATCATGCCCTGAAACCGGCTTAGTCGGTTGCAGCTCTTTATCATGCCACTTGTGCTCAAATTCTCACTCATTGTATTTGAAACCAGTAGCCGTGTCCTTTTACCCGGCAAACATTGAATCCGGTTCATTCTGCGCTAGCGGTATTTAGTATTATTTTGGTATTTGAGCCAAGAACTTTCTGGCCTTGTTGAATTTTGAGAAAAATTTCAAAATTGAGGGACTTCAATTTTTATTTTTTTGTATAATTGTGAAAAGTCATGTTTTCATTTTTAAATGAATGGGTAATTTTAATTTTAAGCAAAGTATTGCATAAAATGATAATTATTAATTTTCAATTACTATTTTCAGTGATGTGAAAGAATTACGTCTCAAAAATATACTTTCGAATTTTATAGGGTATAAACAGGGTCGTTTACATATTACATCACCATTTAGTTTACTTACTGAGTGGTCATGTGCATTGTAGTTTATTGCATTTTTTTTGTACCATATTGTAAAACTCTTTACTTAGTTGGTAGCATGTTTTTTAATTGACCAAATATAATACCAAATAAAGGAAATTGTTTGTGTAATTGATATCTTCAAGCTTTTAACAAAATGTGCATGTAACCATCAAACCTACTGTTTTTGTGCCCAAATATCACTTGAGTTGCAGGGGTTGGAACTAGAATTAGGTTAAGAGATGAAACTAGGTCACTGCTAGAAAGAAAAATTACCCCAAATTTTAATCAATTTTGGATGTTTCTTGTATAGTTGTATATGGATAAATGAATAATGGATGAATTTGATTTTAAATTGTCTTGCTTAGAGTTAGGGTTCATAGATGGAAAATTGTTTTGGGAGTGAATGGGATAATCTTTTCTTCTCTTTTTCTAGTCGTAATTCTGTTTCACCCTTCAATTTAATCCCGACTCCAACAAATGTGGCTCACATGATATTTGGACATCAAAATAGCAGGTTTGATGGTCATGTATAGTGAATGTGACCGTTCAGTTAAAAATTTAACAAAGGCATCCACCATGCAAAGGGATGCATTAACGTTTATATGGTATCATTTTTTGCCAATTAAGAAGAATGCTGCCAACATGCGAACAGCCCTTTAATATGGTACCAAAAATTGCAATTAACTGTTTCAGATTTGTGCATAGCCATTACATTAAAAAGCAAATAATGGTATGTAATATGTACATGATCCCATTTATATGATATCAAACTTGATCATTTCAAAAATACATGGTACTAAATTAAAAATTACCTATATTTTGGTACTGAAAATGCAATTTTCTTTTCTTTCACCCTATATATGTGAAATTTATATTTCATAAATAGTTATGATTTGAATCTTGCTGACAAATATATCAATATAATAATTTATATCCTAAAGAGATAATGTAATTATCACTCTTACAAAAAATAAAAAATACAAAAAACACTACAATTTAATGCACATCTCTAAAATGGCGTGACGAGAACAATTTTGTCGCCTGTGATGAGAATAATTTTACCAAGAGATATACATGCATTCACACATACATACTTTTCATTTAATGCTATACGCATTTGTTTTATTGCCGATATGAATTGAAAAGCATATACATTTGTTTTTTTTAAATGTAATACATATATATATATATATATAATAAATAAATATTATCTAGCTATAATAATAAATTTGGGTTTGTATTTATCCATATAATATGTGAAATGAGTAAATACCCTATAAAAAAAGAATTAATAAATTACCCCCTATGTTTAAAAAAATGAGCAAATTACCCCCTATCTAAACCACAGATAATTTACTTTCTTTTCTAAAATACGGGGAGTAATTTACTGTTTCATTTTGTACGAAGAATTTTTTTAGTTCATTTTTCATATGATAGTGGGATAAATTGCATATTTCCCAAATAAATTTGGTAAGTGAGTTGGTAGTTTAGACGCCAAGATTTGAAAACGTAATGGTCATATTTGTTGGTGTTTTAATTATTTAGTTGGTGTTTGAACTAGATTAATTTCATTTCTAACGTGGAATTACGAGGATAATTGTAGTGAAAATATGAAAAATAATTAAATAGAAAATAATAATGGAATTTTGCATGGTTGTTGGCGTGCCCCTGGATGTGAGCCAAGGACAAGTTGGTGCGTCAGTACATCGCATGTGTCCCAGGTATCGAAAAGCGCTCAATCAACTTGCGCTTCTCCTGTTCTTTCACTTTTTTCTATCAACAACTGTTACCAGCTTGTCTTTAAGAATTTATGGATATATATAATGCGCTTATTGTAATTAAATTCAAGTGGGACTGTGAGAATGTATGTTGCTTTTTAATATCTATTTGCAATATATAATTATGTAAAGAGACCGACCATTCATTATAAAGTTTTTGATTACTTCCAGATGGTATGAATCCTTAACTTACACAGTTTTGCGCCACTGGGGTTTATTAATTGCATTTTACCCCCTCTAAAATTGTTAATTGCTACAAAAACCCTAAACAAAAGAAGGACAATGTGACCCTCTATTTACCGGGTTGGATTTTTTGTTTCAAATTATGGTTCATCTTTTATTTCACGTAACATATACTTGTTAATATTATTTATATATTTACGGGATAATTTTATATACATGGTATGGATATATTAAATTGAATAGAATATACAATATTTATACAGATATAAAAAAAAAATTTGTCCACACTCACAAATGTCGGTTATTGACACCGCCACTAATTTTTTGTAAGGTATAAAATAATCCTTTATGACAAAATAACTAACTACATTACACTACAAGAAATTAAATAGTTCAATAGCTATGAAAAAATTTGATGTTGAAGTTAGCATCAAGCTAATTAGCAAGTAAAATTTTCGTTGCTAATCTATACTATTTAATATATATTGTAAACAATTCGTTGCTAAACTCGTTAACAAGTAAACTTTCATTGCTAAATATTAGCAAGTAAATTTTTGAATTAAATAAAATGATTTAACAATGAGAATTTTACTAGCTAATTACCTCGACACTAATTTTTTTCGTTACTATCAAGCTATTTTCTTGTGGTGTTAATTGATAATCTTTTTTTTTTATTAATATAATATGATGGTTTATATATTTTACTCTTATTTATAATATATTTTAAAATATGAAAAATTATTTATTATATGCATATCGGAACAGTGCTCTGCATAGGCTAGAAGTTTAAAATAGAAAAATCAATTCCTAAACTTATGAGGCGCAGGATTTTTCTAAAAGTTGATAGGATCACGTTGTCTTATTTTTTTTAGAGGGATTTTTGCTTTCAGAGGAGGGTTTCTTCCATTTAATATACTGCCATCAGTATTGTGATTTTGTTTTTCTAATTGTAAATTGGTATTATATTTAAAATTACAATGCACATATATAAACAGATATTGAAATATTCATATAATTCATATTTGTAAGAAACATTTAACTTTTTGCAGGTATTAATAGGTACATGTTAAGTATAATACAAGAAATAATATTAATTTAAAATAAAAAATTTGACATGTGAGGCTGTGAGCATTATATAGGTTATGGCATATTGCTTGGAGAGAAACACAGAACTCAGTAGGCAATTCTTTGGGGCTGGCTTTTATTTTCCAGGTGTGTATATTTCTTTTATATTTTAATGAAATTTACCATTTTAAAAAAGTAAATAAATAAATAAATAAAATTGACATGTGGGTTAACTTGCTAACTCAAAACCTTCATAGGATGGTCATACGAACATTGTGTATCATTCTAACACCCTAATCATTCACATTAACACGAAATGTATGTGCCTGAAAACGATGTGAAATGATGAAAAAAGCTAGTCGAAAACAACTAGCTTACGTCCAATAGGGGTTAATCGATATGTTTTTTATCTTGGATCTAGTACAAAATATTGGTATAGATGACTAAATAGTTAATTAAATTGGTAATTTTAGGAACTATTCTAAAATATTTACTAAAGTAATATTGTTTTGATAAATATGATAAGTATTTATTCTTGGTATATGTATCTATTGTGCTTATGCTAATTACATTACACAATCCTTTAACTTCACAAGAGATATTCACAGATCAATTTGATAACCCAGGTAGGTGGGTTGCGCATTGGATGGCGGCTGTGGAGCCCAACTTCTGAGGGATGGTTTAAAATATTCCGAGTCGAGGACCTCGAGATAGGACATCGAGTGTTCTACGGAGACTTGCACGAAGCACCGTATTCATTAGATACGTATCATGTTTCATCAGTGAAAACATTGAGTATATTTATGATCTTAGTGGGTTGGTTGACTAGGTGTCGAACTGACTGAAGTGACTTGCGATGAATCATCATATAGAAGCCTTGGAAGATTGGTCTATATGACTGAAATTCTTCGACTCTGATAGTATGAGAGTAGTTCTCAAACTTCAGGAACCATGACAATTGTGTGTACAGGAACTGTATCTTGAATTTGGTTAGAGGTGGCCATGTTACTAACATGTTCATCATAACTTTTTCAAGTACAGTCTTAATCTACAGTTAAGAAGGTGGGTTTCAAGAAAATGATTCGTCCCCTATCAATATGTGATAGCTATATCTCCTATGTACTCTTTTTAGACAAGATGCAAGCAGTGCATCTCTAGAGATGTCCAACTAAGTGAATGCAGTTGTTTGACCACAACTAAGGAATGAGGTTATTCCTAAAAGCATTCATGAATATGATCTGGACACATAGCCCATAGTTTCAACCCAAAAGATAAGTACAAAGCCGGTAGCTTGTTGTTAGTAACAGACCTTGACACAATCATGGGTTCAAATTCAAGGTTTAGTTCCATTTGACCCGGTGACAACTAACGTTAGATAACTTAAATAGTGGTTCAAATTGAGAGGTACCATTGTTGAAAGTAAGTTATGAAAGGTTAAGTTCAAATCTATGAATTTGTGGAAGATTGTTGTAGTTGCCATGTTAATGCTGCTAATTTGTGACAAAAAATAGTCTAAAAATATAGATGTTAATACATAGGTGAATCCATAAATTAGTTTGAGTGGAAAAAGAGGTAGTGGTGTTGTCCCATAGAGGAATATGAATATGATAGGAAGAGCTTTGGACCTTGATGTGGGTTGAGTGGTTTCACACACATTCTTGTCCAACATTGATAGTTTATTAGTTAAATAAATTTTTTATATTAAGTTTAAGATTCAAAAGATGTTTAAAGTGTTATGGAGACTAGAGTAATCATGGGGTTGCCCTACACGCGCACTACAACCGCCTGCCCATCCCGATTCAGCTCGACTGCAGCCACAGGCGCGGGCGTTAGGACAAATATCTCAGTATATATCCTTTTGCAACAAAAATATATGAATTATCTGGATGAAATAGAAATTGGTTTTTAAAATTTATTTCAGTCATTCAAAACAGTTTTAATTTTTTAATCTGATTTTTATTTCAAACCTAAAACCTGTTGTTTTATGGCCATAGTGATTGGTCGAATAGAAATGATTTCTTGTGTCGAGTAATGAAGCCAACACTTTCTCGAGCACTGAGTATAGGTGTGGTTTAGGATAGGAATCGACACCAAATTCTCCGCCTCCCTCTGTCCCTGTCGCCGCCTTGTTCTTCATATATATATATATATATAATACCTTTATATTATATATAATATTTTAATTGTATTTGTAAAAATATATATTACTTATATATAACTTAAATTTTAATTTATTTATTTAAAAATTTAAAATCATTGATTTGAAGTGAGAAATCAGCACTGTTGATCAACTAATTGAATTTCAATTTTAAATTTAAATTAAATTCGATGATTTTTAAATAAGGCTATAAATATAATTTATAATTAAAATTAAAAAAATATAAGAAGAGGCGTGTGAAACATACGAACTCGAGTGACGGAGCTTTTTGCTCCATTTTGTAAAACAGGGGGAGGGGGTAATTGCTATTTTTTTCACAGGGGGTTCTTCTGCTCATTTTGGTTAACACAAGGGGGAGAGCGTGGGTAAATTGCATTTAACCCATAATTTTTCTTTCGCCCCATCAAACAAAGGGCAAAAATACAATTTACCCTCAGTTTTAAAGTAAATGTGTAATTTACCTCCTATGAAAAATAAAGCAGTAATTTACCCTCACCTGTTATCAGAAATAGAGCAAAATACCCCCTAAACCTAGCGGTGCAATACAAGCGCCCCACCCCCATGTGCATCTACACATAATTTTTAACCAATAAAAATATTATATTATATATATATTTAATTTAATATATCAATATATTTATATTTACAAAAATAATATTTAATATATTAAATGTTATTTGTTAATTATAAAAATAATATATATACATATATATTTCTTTCTTCTTCGTCTTCTTATTGCCGGATCGCCCGCCCCCCTGTCTGCCCGCCCTCCCTCCCCAATAAAATATATAATTCTTATTTTCATTTATTTAAATTTAAATCATTGATTTAAAATAAATAAAAATCTACACCATGGGTTTATTAGTTAAATTTGGACTTTAGTGTGATCAAGATCCAATGGTTATTAAATAAGGAAATAAATATTATTTAAATTATAAATTAAAAAATAAAATAAAATAAAAATAAAAAATAAGACGTGTGATTCACGAAATGCCTCACGAAGATATTTTCCTCTATTTTTAATAATACAAGGACATAAATTGCTACTTTATTGTTTACCGGAGGTAAAATGCTGGTTTAATAAATTGCATTTAACTCTCAAACAAAGTCCACGTTGCTTAAAAATATAAAAGGTTGCGTCCTCATTCTGGATTTTTTATACCAGAAGGTTCCAATTTAATGAGTTGAGACTTGAGAATCCCAAAATGATGAAACAAGGGATGAAAAAGAAAGCAAAACTAAAAATTGTCAAATTCTTTGAATACTCTGATAACTTTACTACCAATTTTCTTGAGTTTCTAGCAAGTGGTGGCTGTGTGCAGGTTCATAGACTTTATCAACATGGGGGTGCTGATGTCGTCTGAGTGGGTTGCATATGCAAATCATGCACCTCTCTCTTTAGACTGTCTGAATTAAGTGAATTTGGTTCGTATTTGACTTGCGCGACACCAGTCAATTACTTGCATTTTCTTCTTCCAGAAAACGCCAAGAAATTGCCCTTACTTCTGCATTCACACTCATCATGAACTGACTGAGTGACCCCATTTTCCCAAAAACGAACAATAAAGAATGAGTTGAGTGACGCAACCATTGGCCTTTCGTGTTCTCTGCGTTCGCGATTTGGATATCGGACAATGACTCTTCGCTGATTGATGTGTTTTTGCTAATTTTACTTCTAACCAATATAGAAAATGATGTCACTTTTATGAATTCATTCAGTTTGAAATACAGGAAGTTTCCATTCATTTATATGCATATTAATTAAATTAGCCTCGGATATTGTTGGATGTTGCGTTCTATTGTGATATTAGAAATGAACAAATATAAAAAATAAATAGTAAATTAATTTTTGTAGTTTGAAAAATATAGCAAATTTTTCGATATCTAAACCGTTATTAATAAGGGTCTTTTGCTCGTTTTCTATATTACAGGGGAAGTTATATTTAAAGTTATTAATATTTTTATATATTATTGAACGTTGACATCAACTTTTTTAAATAAATTATCAATTCAAAGTTCAAAAAAGTAGACCAATGATTGGATTCAAGTGAAAGGATCTATATCAAAATTGGGTTTATGTTCAAGATTATATATTAGCCTATACCAAATTCGGAGCCTTATGTATTTTGATGGATCGATCCAAAATAAATACAAATGTTCTCTTATTTTTGAATTGGGTAATTGGATCAAAGCATGTTCACGTACGACACGTTAGAAGAGTGATTCATGTCAAAGCCTATGGTGTTCAAGTCTAATGAAAGTGAATATAAATTATTTAAACTCTTGCTCTTATCTATAAAACGAGGCCGTTAAGACAGAATGAAAACATAGATATATGTAGCAACTCTACAACAAAGTACGCTTCTAGTTCCAGCTCTTGAATCGCAATTTAGTGAATAAAATCAGTGAATAATTTACCTCAGATATTGTAACAATTTTGGTTTAAATTTTACAAAAATTTGACGCGTTCATATTTTTCTAGTCTCGAAAAATTATTTTGGAATTACTGCTAAACTCTCTTAAAAAGTTTTGGGGAGAGAGTCAAAGCGATGCTCCGGAATTTCTATTAATAATTGTAAATTAATGGCTATGTTACTAAGTTCAACCCAATTTAACTAATCTAATAGTAAGATTTAGGGTATTAATGCAGTTGATGAAGCATGGTTTTGTCTTTTTTCTTTTCAAAAATTTAAAGACTAATTCAATATTTCTATTCTTGTAAAGAACAAAAAAGAAATGATGAAAGTTAACAGATCTATATAGGAGTTTTGACACTTGGATCACTTAAAGAATAGCTAAATTGTAGCCTCTCTTGTCAAACTCTACAGCTGACTCGGAAAAAGACAAAAAGATCAATCCAACATTGATTTAGAAGAGAAAGCCAATTTCTTTTCATGAAAAGAAATTAGAGATCAAGATTGTATGGATTTGAGTTGTTATGTAATTACTAGATTATCCCTAAATAGTAAATTGTATCCACAAATAAATAGTTATTGTGGGCGGTAAAATTGATTTTATATACCCCTGCATTTATGACTAACATAGAGTAAATATCCCTTAATTTTACTGTAATGGGGACTTTTGGAAGAACAACCGAAGGGAAGAGATCTAATAGAAGAACTAATGGTTTCTAGTTTGTGAAGTGTATAACGTACTTCAATCACGAGCTTCTTGTTTATTTCCCATCAAGTTTTGGCGCTCTCTGTGGAAAGTTGATCAAAGCATTGAAGACGAATACTCAATCGTGAGCTAGGAATGAGAACGCTGGACATGAAGAACTTGAGGGAGGAGGTGAAACCATGTATATGCTGGTAACCTCCCAGAGAAGTCACCCTCTCACAACCCTTAGGATGAACGAATGGATGCTCAAGATGAGCGGGGTCGTGAAGCCTTGGTATTCCACCCTTGTAGCCACTGATTCAGCTAACTCCCAAGGCACTTCACTAGTTGGTGGAAAATGCCTCTGCTCAAGATGCAGATAGGGTTGTGGCTCAGTATATCACAAAACATGAGTTACCTCTGCTACTCCCTCGCTATCCTCGCAGAGGCCAACGCGCTCCCTTAGCTCCCTAAGACCTCGACCAGAGGCACAGGAGCGCCTAGGAAGGGATGGATTACGAAGAAGAAGTGAACAGTAGGGCAACGCAACCTGAAGACAACCGTTTTCCTTCACCTCCTCCTTGAGGAGGTGTGTACGAGGAAGATAATTTCCCTCTGCCACCTTTCGGAGGGAACATACACAAAGACAATTACTTCCCCTAACCTCTTTTAAAAGTGATGCCTCCAAGAAGGGAAGAAGGTCAAAGAGAGATGGAAGGTCAAGGGCCTCCTCTACCTAGGTTCCCTAGCCCCATGAGAGCAGAGGGGCTCCTAATTCGCCCATTGGCAATCGCACTCCCAAGACACTGTCTGTTCGTGGCTCATATATTAGCGAAAGCCTTCCAATCAGGGGTAAAAAATCCTAAGCCTGAAAGAATGCAATGGAGTAGGTGACCCTCAGGACCACTTGGACCGTTTCCTAGCTAGGGTCGATTTGTTAGACATTCGTGACGCGGCATACTGCAAACTATTCTAAACTACTCTCTCAGGAAAAGCAGAGTCATGATTCAACCAGTTGTTCTAGGAACCATTGAAGTTTTTGAGCAACTTTCACAACATTTTGTAGACCGTTTCATGATCAACAAGTGGTACCCTAAAACCGCGTCATATCTATTCACTTTAGTCGAACGAGAAAGTGAGAGTCTAAGAGAGTATGTTTAATGTTCCTTGAAAGCAGTACTCGAGGTTTCCCACGTGAACCTAGAACTCTTAGCAAACATCATGCAACAAAATCGAAGGAAAGGAAGGTTCAAAGAGCCAATTGCAGGAAAACCCCTAACAACCCAGGAGGAATTATTGTTTAGAGTTGAGAAAAATACACAAGGACTGAAGAATCTGTTGGCCTAAGGTCGATAACTCCATTAAAACGGAGGTCGGGCGAAGGAAGGGGGATGATACACCCCACAGTAGAAGGAAGTGGACGAGGACACAATCACATGGGTCTTACTGATTCAATTCAAAATATCCTATTGAATTCCCCATACAGAAAAATCCCCTCGGTGGAAAGTGACAAGGTTTGGTGCGATGGCTCTTCCTTATGAAAAACAACGTAGAGAGGATGACATCTAATAAGTATTGCCAATTCCACAGAGATCGAGGCCATAACATAGAAAAACTTATCCACAGAACTACCTAAAAGAATTTGTAGACCAGGAGAACATGCTTTTGAAAAAGGACGCACTGCACCTCAAATTGAGATGGGAGAAAGATCAAGAGGAGGACGAGCAATGAAAGTCAACTTCCCTACTGTAGGAGTTATTGGAGTTATTTCGAGAGCCTCCCTAGAGGAGACTCGGTATGAGTTCGCATGTAGCTCCATCGTATCTCCTATGAATCCCCTACTGTCCCATGCGCTCGCGTCCCCACAAGTTTTGATCCTAGCCCTCCTGCTATCCCCTTACCCACCCCCCATTTACAGGATTAGGTCATTATCATCCCTCTTACGTTCTCTATTCTAGCTTCTTCTAACAAGCCTCCCTTAATGGCTGCTGTAAAACAAGAACCCTTATACCGCACCAACACCAGTCTCTTGCCAAACAAACCACATCTCTCAAACATAAACTCATAGTTTCCCTCCTTTGACTAAGAGGAACCAATCCACATTGACAAAAAACCCAACCCCCATGCCTGACCCCTTAGTGATATCACCAATTCATTAATGATCACTGCATTGCAGTCCCACTGGGAGTCATGAATGCCTTATGCTAGAATTTCCAGGATATGGGGAGCTTGGCAAGGTTCGTGGATTAGAGGAGCTAGTTCGCATGACCACTCCTCCTTAGTTTTCTTGGCCAAAACCAAGCGTAACATTGGCCGAATTGAGTATCTAAAAAAAGAAACTGGATTGCTTTAGGATTAGGGTGCCCTTAAAGGGGAAGAGTGGAGGCCTGGCCTTACGGAGGAAGAAATCGGTATCGCTGAGATTCAATCTTTTTCAAATCAGCACATTGATGCAACAATTCAGATTGAGGCCTCAGATAAAAATTGGAGGCTCACGGGTATTTATAGCGAGCTGCAGGTACGAAATCGGGTTCAGACTTGGTCTCTTTATCTAGGTTTTCTTTATAGTCTCACCGCCCATGGCTTTGTATAGGTGATTCCAACGAGATTTTGTGATAGGATGAGGAATAAGGGGGTCTTGATAGGCCGCAGTGACAGATTTAACAGTTCCAGATAACTCTTCAATCAGTTGAGCATCATGATTTGGGGTATGTAGGCTCGGATATGACATGATGTAACAACCAAATTGCCCCGGACATAATTCGAGTCCACCTTGATTGGGTTTGTGGTAATCTTTATTGGTATTAGTTGTTCTTGGACAACTCTGTTTCTCATTTGGATTCAGCATACTTTGACTACTCTCTGATTTTCGACAACTAGCACCCCAGAGCAGAGTGGCCAGCAGTCCATCCTTGGATATTCAAAGCTCGTTGGCTCTAAGAATTTGAGTCCAAATTGGTGGTATAGGAGGGTGATTTGGGTTTGTAGCTGGCCATGCGCTGGAGGGGGTATTGAGGAAGTTGTCTGCTTGTAGAGACAACTTGAAATCATAGAGCCAATCCTTAACACACCCAGACAAGAAGTAGGTTCAACGGCTTAAGGCATGATTACGGGCACTTCGAGGTCGGACTATCTCGGTCGGATCTCGTCAGTAGGAAACTCAGCTTTGGGACCCACTGGATTCTATCCTTTTAGGGTAGGATACGCATTGGCCTCAACGTAGTAAGACTCCCTAGTTAAAGAGAGGGGATATGAACACTTCGTTTTTTCACACGAAAGCAAGCATGCAGAGATGGGGGAATGCAATGCATCGATTGAGGGTCGATGATGGGTCTTGGGTCTAGGATCGGGTTGCCCTCCAAATTTTATTGTCTTTCCGCCTCGTTGTCGCATGCAATATTCATTTTAAAATAGTGTAACACCAGTGAAATGATCAAGAATGCCTTACCTAAAGATTGATTTAAATGGAATTTTAGTCTAAAACAATGATCAAATAACAATCAAAACTTTATGAGGATATTTTTGAAACATCACATATGAAATTTGGCATAACACTATTCAATATTATTACATGCATGTATGAAGAAACAAATCTCAAATCGAATGATAATAATTTTCAATATAGTATAAATATATTTATAATTATATTATATATTAAGGGATATTAATGTAATTTATCCATAAATTTAATGTTTTAGGTGTTGAATGTTGAAGAATAGTTTAATTGTTGATATACATCAAGGCTCAAACAATGCTTAATTAAATTTCCATGTATATCCTTTGAATTCGGATCATCCATTTAGACTTTTTGTCATTTACACTAAACTCTAAATCAACGTATGACAAATTTAAGTTCATTGCACAACTCCAACGTACACACCAACATGTGGCATAAGGCCGAGAAAATTTGATTTTCATGTGCTTATCCATGCACATCACGAGGCCACTCGACCCACGATTCATATCGCTCAAAGACGTCAA
>NC_026149.1:5852471-5858613 GCF_000512975.1 Sesamum indicum | reverse complement strand
TTAATTGCAGAAAAATATTTTGAGAATTTATTTATTCGTATTTTTTATTTTTATCATAATATGTTGAATGTAAAATAATACTAATAATTGTAACTTCTAATAAAGTATATAACAGGATATTTTCTTAAGTATTTATTTTTATTGTGAAAAGACATTTTCACCCTTACTGAAATATTCTTTTCAATAATAAATAATTAGTCGTTATAAGAAAACAAATTATATCAAAGAAGAAATTAAATTATTCGGTATTCTAACTTCTCTAAACTTTTTGTAGAATGAATAATATATTCGAACAGACAATTAGGCGACTAATATTATAACATGATTACTTTTCTAGCACCAATTTTAAATATATTTTTTTTAGAAAAATTACTATGATCAACAGTTAAAAAAATATTTCATATTCTTTACTATGATCTCATAGTACTTTATTTACAACGATCAAATTGATACTATTTTTGCTTTTAGATAACATATATTATCATTGCAATTCAAATCTAAATTGCTCGTTAGAATTGTTTTTTCTTCCATGATTAATTGCATGTCATTGTAATGAATTGGTCTAGTTTATGAATGTTTTAAACTACTAACATTAAATGCTGGTACCTCGACGTAATGCAGTTCTAATATCGTATTGATGTATTTTTATATGTCTGAGCTTCTGTTCTTGATTGTTCTTGGCATAATGTAGTTTTTATAAAAATGTTCTTGATAAATACAAAAAAATAATATTGTCTTGATGAATATGGTAAGTATTCATTCGCATAATGTAGTTTTTATGCTTATCGATTATATTAAACGGTATTTTAACGTCACAATAAATGCCACAAATTAATTGGATAACCCATGGAATTGGGTTGTGCATTGAATGGTTATTCGGTGATAAGAAACAAATATATTATACAATGCTTAAAAAATCCCAAAACAATTAGACGTCACAAATTACTATATAATATTACAAATAAAAAATTATATAATATCAAACATCAATAAAAGTAATTATAGAAATACTTAATATATACATGCATACTCAAAAAGAAAGTAGATGGTTAGTGGAGCTCAAAATGATCGTAGTCGTCGTCGTGATCACTCCTCCTGCAACATTTTTAATTTTAATTAAAATTAAATTTGATATCATTTTTAATGAATAACTCGATGTAATGAAAAAGAGACCAGAAGAAATCTTGGGCCACTCTGTGAGCATCACTCTCGATTTCCCTTCGTAATATCATTATATCCCTTCATAATACCCAAATCTTCTTATCTCCTCTTCTTCAGTTTCTTGATTTCCCAACCACACTTCTTTATAACTTCATTTTCGACGTATTAATGCCGATAACAACGGATATTAGGCCATATTCGTATACAAGCAATAGTATCATATATCGGTGATAATATCTTATATTATCGATAATACAATACAATTTCGAAAACTATAGGAAACTGGACAATCTTTTCAGATGGCCGATATATCGGCCGATACTATGAGCCATGAGTAGAATGCGCTTGTCATGACACTAACAACTGTGAGCTAGTTAACTTTATTTATTTGTTTGTCTAGTTGAAGCAAAACAGATTCGTCTGAGAGTGAGAAAGACTATTAATTTTGGGTCCTCCCTACAACATCTTTTACCTCTTTTTCTTTGGAACAACAGAAGTTGATCATTTTCATATTGCAAATTATATTAAATTGGCTCCATCATTAGAAGATCCATCACAGTAAATTGGCTCCATCATATTAAATTATTCCATTCATTTGTCTAGTTACCGGTCTCCAATAATACAACTAAGTTTTATTTGAGATGATAGCCTTGTTATGATCTGTCATGCTAGTTATATATATGCAAGAAAATGTTTTTCACGATGCTAATGCTGTACTACGAAATAATTAAAAACAGGAAAGGCATAAGAATAAGGCAGCATTTGCTGTCTCCATTGCTGCAGACAGAGGCAGCAATGTCTGCAGCATTTGCTGCCTCTGATCAGCAGGATTATGCTGCCTCCGCCTCCATCTGGCAGCAAATTACTACCTCCATTCAGCAAGATGGAGGCAGCATTTTGCTTCCTCGATCTGCTGCAGACAACAACTTGCTGCGTCAGTTCACCGGTTTCAGATTAGAATGGAAAAAAATGCGAGAAATTCTTTGTAATATCGCAAATGATCAAATTACCCTTTCATGAATATAGATGGAGGTAAATTGCTTCATTTTAAAAAGTATAGAGGGCTAAATTGCTGTATTTTTTTATAGAGGGATAACGTTCTCATTTTTAATATCATAAGGGGAGTAAATTGCTATTCACCTGATTAGAATTCGTAGTTAGAATCTGCAGATTTCAGATTCTAACAAAAAACATAAGATGTATTTCATGTGTGCACAACCTTACCGATATGTTTCCATTGTCTTGGTTCAACCACAACAAGAATATAGCCACGAGCAACACCTCACAATTCACTCCTTGTTTCAAAGTGCAAAACACTTTGAACAATCAGACATCATTTATTTCTGTCGTAGTACTGCTATATGTAAATAATTGGTTCTCTTCTCCGTGCAGGTACCGTACACAAAGTGATAGGAAAGTTGCAGTTTTCAGGCTCACCTGACAGAGGAAGCTACAATGCCTTGGGTTTGTTTAACTTTATCTATTTATGTTTTTATAAAAAAAACAAAGTTTGCCGCTGATAATTTTAGCCTTTTAAGAACGCGTTGTTTTCAATAGATGAGATGTCGAATATCAAGGAATTTGATAATGATGAAGATGAAGATAGTTTTGGAAAATTATAAAATGAATGATGATAATGATGATGAAAAAGCACTTGGACAAGATGATGATGGTGATGATTATTGATTAAACACGGCGTCTCATTTAATATTTTCTCATAATGCTTTTGGTTACGATGTCCCTTATTTAAATATAACTTTTCTATTTAAATAAATACAATTAGTTTAAAAATAAAAAAAAATAAATCAAGTAATATAAGTGTTGGTTGTATTAAACAAAAAATATAATAATGAGATAAATTATTTTTCGACTAACCAAACCGGCTCATCTCTTCTTGTTTTTTTTTTTTTTCTCTCTTCCTCCTTCTTTGATTATAATTCTAGATCAGAATTCTATAATGTAGTATTGTGAGATGGTTGAGCATTGTCAAAACCTTTGACTAAACTAATTTAACTTAGTTAACTCTCAATTTCAAAATATCACATAAACTAATTTAACTAGATTAACACTCAACTTAAAAGTTTTGTGATGCCAAAAATTACCACATCCAGCACAAATAAATGGCTTAGCCCACTCAAAGGCCCAACTGATACGACAACCTGGAACAAGGAGGCCTAAATATGCATAAAGCCTAAGGAGGGATAGCTTAGTGATGAACTAGACCCCACGAGAAGGGGCCCAATTAAGATGGACTACACCCGAAGCCTGTTGGCCCAAGATACTCGATTGAAATGGGTAGCTGAGTTGGCTACCCTTCCTAGGTGGCAAGTAAACATTTGCATGCATCAACTAGGAAGGCGTCCACGTAGGTCATGATAAAGACAAGAGGGTTAAGGTGCACGGTAGGTTGGGTCAGCCCAAAATTGGTATGGACCAGCTTGAAAAAGCTAGGCCCAAGACCAGCCCACTACTGTTTATGGCCGGTCTTGGGGCAGTCTTGGGCGTCTAAGTGGGCCTCAATTGGGAGCATTTTTAAATTCAGGCCCAACCTATGGATTGCCTTGGTTGAGGCCTTAACAAGGCCCAAAACAAGGCCCGTGTCAGGCTCGAATGTGTTTTTTTTTTTTTGGTTGATGTTGAGGTCTTCTTATAATTTATTACTTAAATTTATTATTATCTTATAAAATAAATAATAAATTAGATCACAAAAATTTATATATAGAAAAATAATAGTAAGCATATATAATGACTTAAATAATAATTTGACTAACAAGCTTACAATATTAAACTTAGATGATGATTAATTCAAAAAGAATTTAAAATAAATTTCAAAAAATAAAATAAAAATTTTATGCCATGCATTATTAAAAAAACAAAAAGGCCCAATAGGTCTGGTCTAGGACCAGGTGGTCTTGGGCCTAATCAGCCTATTCTTTTATTAGTTCAATTTGGTTCTGAGTTGGGCTAAATTATGCATCTTGACAAGAGGGTACGTGCCACACCCTAATCGCCCTTGAAATCTCGAGGTGCATCCCTTAGGACATCTTATCCTTATGGAAGATTTCTCACAACCAGGATTCCGTGGAGGTTATTGCTAACGATCCCAAACTTTGAGGAGACATATCCCTTAAGCCTCGAGTCACTTGTTTTTTGCGACATCCTTTATAAAGAAGCATTCACACACTCCCTGTTAAGATGTCTATCCCATGAAGAAAGATTGCACATATTCAAAGAAATTCATATGGGGTGTTGTGGAGCCCATGTGGGGGCTCCGGTCCTAAGCCAACAAAGTGCTAAGAGCCGGTTACTTTTGCAATATCATGCAACCAAGATGCTAGTTAACAAGTAAACAAATATAAACGGTGTCAAAAACATTCCACTCTCATCTACCAGCAGGCAGAACCTCTCACCACCTTGGAGGAGAGTGTATTTTACCCTTCATATGTTTACTTTTTAATTAAATATTTTGTTATGTTTGAATTTTATAGCTTATTAGTGAAAAATTAAACACGATTTTATTTTTAAACATTAAATATAAAAAATTTGAAACAAAAATTATTGTAAAACGAAAGTTATAACTTATTGTAAAATTTTATAATAAAACATTGCAATGAATTTTAGAAAAAAAAACATTCATAAAATTTCAATGGATAATCAATGCGTTGCAATTTTGTAATGACTTATGCTACAATTACTGTTGCAAATGAAATAAGATTTTGCAACGCAATTGTTGCAATTAAACTTTGCCGCGAAATATTATCACAAAGATTGTTGCCCAAGTATTATAAAATTCATTACAAAAGTTATTCTAACGCCCGTTCCAAAATGCACTGAAAGTTAAATTTTTTCGACAACGCAATTTGCAATGGAATTTTGTCACGGACGAAAAATCGTTGCAACGATAATATTACTACCTATAGTCGTGGAAAATATTCCATTGGAAACTGTCCATGGTAAAACAATTTTGCCACGAATTGCATACAAAATTCGTTGCGAACACAATTTTTTTTGTGTAGTGGGTAGGGTGGGGGCTGGACGAGAGGTTTCTTACGTCTGTATAAAATTTAAAGACGATGTGCACCTATGAATGCCTTTCTATCGTATTGGATAAACGTATTATTGGTTACTTCCTTGCAAAAGTTGGCAGACATTTCTCTTTAAATGGCCATTGGAGCTACTGAATCAGTATGCCTACACACGCAACCAATACTTCCCATATCTTTTCTATATAGAAACTACAAAAAAGTTCATATATAAACTCTCTTTATTGCTTACAATTTATTTTGAAAATTTTTTCCATGCAAACTCTTCCACATAAACTAATAGTTTTATAGTATTAAAGTATGTCATATCGAAGATCCTTAAGGTTAAGTCTAATTATACAAATGCCGTTTTTTGATAAAATTACAAGTAGACATTATGAGGTGGCGTTAGCTCACTTTATCTATAATTTTAGGAGTAATTATACATTCCTTAATTTCAGGTCAAGCAAATTTTTTTCGATCAAACTACCCTTATAATGGTGAAAATATACCTCCCCACACTCGTTAATGCGTGGAGACGTATGAGGGTAATTTGATTGCAAAATATTTATTTGATTTATAGTAAATTAGTAATAAGTCAACCGTGGGTCTATGACTACTAACAAAGGGATTTATTTGTCAAACAGTAACAAACCTCAGGGGTGCTAAATATAATTTTTCAAATTATCTACGTATAATTATACTAAATTTCAGAGAAGAGAAGTGTAATTATCTCATAATTTTATAAAGGGCAGGGTGCATCCATGTAATTAAACCTAATATTAGATTTACTCAATAATTTGAAATAATATAATCAAAATTGATTTTTGTGTTTTCACTTTCATTTAAAACCATATCTTCAACCAAAAGGGGACATTTTATTGGGACGAGAGAGCATTTCATAGTGATGAATATATATATATATATATATATATATATATATATATATATATATATAT
>NC_026149.1:5831752-5852071 GCF_000512975.1 Sesamum indicum | reverse complement strand
CCTATTTTTCATTTCATAATTTTTGTCAACGTACACAAACATGATTAATTGTGATTTATCTTTCTAAATAACAAATTTTAGAAAAAGAAGCTCGTTGTCTCCCATATTGGATCGTGCTTTATTTTTTAAAATAAATTAAGAAGGTTATGTCGCCATTTTTTTTTTAATTTCTTCTTTGTGCCAATTAATATTTTGGCGAAACTGTTTCATTTGACCTGCATATATAGATATAGCTAGTTTGCATGATAAAAATTTCAACAAGAAAACAACGTTTATTAAGGGAGTTGGCATGTGAATTTACTCAATATGGATTAAGCATTTATTAAGAAAAAAATACTCTAAAAAAAAATTTATTCTTGAATAATTACATTGATAATCCCATTAAGTGATATTTTTTCTACACTGATCATGAGACGGACATGGTAAGTAATTTAATGATAATTATTTAAATAATAGAAATAATTTAAGTAATTTATTGATAATTGATCAATCCCTTTTTAACGTTTATCTTTAGGACAATTTTTTCACTTACAATATCTGTCATCATTTCTAACTATATAAATTTTTAAACCATGCGATCGTTTAATATAATATTAGAATTAGACCAAATATGAGATGTCATAATTTCACATACAAAATTGTTGTAGGATGACATATTAAGATATTAAATAATAAATAATTATTTTTTCGAACAAGTCCAAATTTTTAGATAAGACGAACATTGATTTAAATTAATGGTGGGAATGCATGTGGTGCAGAGGAAGGGAAGAGAAAAGAGAAAAAGAAGAAGAGAGTGCACTTTGCAGAAGATGTGGTGGACCCAATTGGGAACAGTGATGAGTACAGGAAATTGCGCAGTTGCAGTTCCCATGCCATTGCCACCAACAACCCTAATTTCATTAAATATTCAAACACCAAGAAAGGTGGGAAAGTTGAAGAAATGCCAGCCAATAGAGTTGCCCTTTACAATGGAATTCTCAGAGATAGAGTCCTCCACAGGGTCGCCTATTCATGTTGACTACCTACTAATCACATTCACATCTTCCTCTCTTGGAATTGGAATTTTCTTTTTGTAATTTGGTTAATTTTTGTAACAAGAATATTTGGTCCCCTAATTTAACCTAAAAATGTGTACAAAATTCTTCCCCTGTTGAATTATTTTTCTTTTACTTGGTAGGAATTGCATGTAAAGTTATTGTTACTGTAATGGGTATTTGTCTGATCACTGTATTTATTATAACCTGAGTTTATTGATATAATCATAGTATTTTCAGTTTATTCAAGTTAGTATAATAATGTAATTAATATCTTTAATAATATGTATATATATATGAGTTGGGCAGTGCATGTGCTAGAATTCCTTGCACATGATTTCTTTAACTGTTATTGCTCTTCATAGTTCTAAATGCAGCATGTGGGGCTATTTTAAATTATTTTTCTCTTTTGTTCGAACCCATGTGGTATATATAATAGGAGAATTAATTAATTGACCCATCTTTAATGTAAAATTAATCCATTTGTGGCACACTATAACTTGTGTGTAATTAATAGTTTAATATTATTTAAAATAAAATATTTATTCAAATTTCATTATTTAATAAAATATATAAATAGTAAGTTAATATTAAATCTATAGATGGTAATAAAATGATGATATAATATAATATTAGTGAAAAGAAAAGATGTATGAAAATAAAGAAAAAAAGAAATTATTAACTATCAAAAGATAGCGGGAAGTTAGATAAATAAATAAAAAGTTTAAAATTAAATATTAAACAAATATAAAATGGCAAATGAAAAATATTAAGACACCAAAAGGCCCATCTCTTTTATAAAGTCCTGGTATTTGTGACATACTCAAATGTTTGTGCAATATTAATTTTAAATTTTCTTTATAAATAGAAAGTAGATGTTGAATTGAGCTCCCCTGGGGGGGGGGGGGGGGGGGGGGGGGGGGGGGGGGGGGGGCATGGACAGTTTGTAAGCTCGAATAGTATATCTGACAATTTTAGCCCTCGTTGATGTTCTTGAGTTAGACAAAATGTGGGAGGAAAAAGTTTCAATTTCTTAAGAATAAAATAGATATGTTGGTGTTCAGGTTGAACCGAGAGGGAGATCGGGGGTTTTGATGCTGTTATGGAGGAAGGATTTAGTTATGCAGCTAAAGTCATATTTGGTTGGCCATATCGATGCAAAGGTGCATGGGAGAACAATAAGTGAATTGGTGGCGTTTCACAGGTTTTTATAGTGAACCCAAAGTGTTGAGTGGAAGTGAACATGGGAGAATTTGATATGGCTCGGCCAGGATTCCGAGCTACTGTGGTTATTGACAGGGGATTATAACGAATTGCTTTGGCAACATGAAAAGACAAGTGGTAATCGTCCCTGGTGGCAGATTCAGGCATTCTATACAATTTTACAACACAGAAATTTGGCAGACTTAGGATATGAAGGCCATAGGTATACATGGTGGAATAGACGAGAATCTCCTCATACGGTTCGAGCACAATTAGATTGGGCATGTGCAAATCCCATATGGAAAACGCTCTGTCCAAAGGCAACAGTCACCCACTTACCATTGATCCACTCGGATCACTATCCTCTTCTCATCTCGCTGGACCAGCCATCGCAACATGGTGATGAAAGGAAGAAATTAGTTCGTTTTGAAGCTATGGGGTTGACATTGACTAAGTGTGCGAAAGTAAGGAAGTATGGGGATCAACATCATCACCAAATCTGAGTATTACAGTGTCGGAAAAAAATAAGTCTTGCTGAGTAGGCCTTCTTCAATCGAATAGAACTTGTTTTGAAAACGTCTGCCGCAACATTCGAATAATAGAGCAGCGGATTGTAGTCATTTAAGTGGGCAGTGGGGGAACGTAGGGGCATGGGGGGGGGGGAGGGAGAGTTACAATCGTCATTAGGGTGTTAGAAGAGATTCTTTCCGAGGATGAGGTTTTATGGCAACATGGCCTATTAGCTAACGGATGGGACTGCAATACAAAATATTATCATTCTTTTGCCACTACTAGGAAAAAGAGGAACTCCATCAGGAAAATTAAGGACGAAGATGGGATTTGGTGTCATCAAATAGAGGCGATTTGATCTGTGATGCAGAACTACTTGTACCATATCTTTGCAATTGCATAGACTTCAGAAACTATGATTGAGGAAGCTATCAGTATTGTACACCCAAAGGTCACGGCTGAAATAAAAAGATCTCATCCTGCAGTTCATTGTAATCGAGGTCCGCAATGCTATTTTCTAATATGTCTCCCTTCAAATCTCCTGGTCCTGATGGTATGTGGCCATTATTTTCTCAAGAATTCTAGCATACTATCAAGGCTAATGTTGCTAAATGTGTACTCCAAATCTTGAATGATGGCTTGAAGAAATCTACCGTGGAAGCTATGGAAATAACAAGAACAATATCAAGAGAAAAGCTTGTTATCTCAATAATCTGAAAAATTGAAATTGCAGATGCAAAGAAGAAGAAGAAAATCAGCATAAATAACATACATAGCATAACTACCGCCTAAATGTTTTAACTAACTCTCAAGGTGAAATAACTAAAAGAAACATAAATACAAAAGGAAGGAAGAAAGCGTCATGCTAAAACGCAATTCTAGCTACATTACTTTTTTCTGGAAGATCTTCAACTGATGCTGGGTTCAATTCTTCTTCATGCCAATTGAGTTGCTATGATTGGGAAATACTGGGTTGCTGTGACTGGAAAATAGAAAACTTCTTCATCCCCCTCTCAAGATGGACTTGGGGGAAATGACAATAAACCCATCTTGGACAGAAGGCTGGAGAATTGGAAACCAGACAACGATTTGGTAAGTACATTAGCAAGTTGTTGGGAATTTGGAATGTTGACGAAGGAGCACAATACCAGCCTTGTACATATCACGTACAAGGTGTCAGTCTATCTCAAGGTGGTTTTTGCCTTCGTGGAAAAATAGGGTTGACAACGATGTGAATTGCAGCTTGGTTGTCACAATACAAAAGGATTGGTGTGAGGACCTGAACATACACGTCAGATAGTAAATAAGTGATCCATTTCAGCTCACAAACGGTAGAGCCTAAGCTGCAGTATTTTGCTTCTATTGTGGAACGGGCTACAGTCGTCTGCTTCTTAGTTTTTCAAGAAATTAGGCTTTTCCCAGAAAAATACAAAACTCATAACCTAGTAAGAAACCTTCCAGAATCAATGCAACTCACCCAGTCAGTGTCGTAGTAGGTAGAGATTGTGAATGAATTTGAGGCTTGAAAGAACAATTCACGCTCTGGGCATCCCTTCAAGTAGCCGACCAAATGCAGAGTTGCCTCCATGTGGTGTTTGCAAGGAGCATGAACAAATTGACTAAGTTGTTGAGCTCCAAAGGATATATCAGGGCGTGTGAAGCTAAGATACAAGAGTATACCTACCAGATGTCTATATGGTTCAGGATCAGACAAAAGAATAGAGGAATGAGAGAACAGGTTTGAACCAGCAGGCAAAATGAGAGGAAACATGCCTAGTATATAGAAGTCCAGCATCTTTTATTATGTCTCGAATAAACTTGTGTTTTGTAATGGATCTCCCTACATTGGAACGAGCAATTTCTAAACCAACAAAATATTTAGCATGACCAAGATCTTTAATTGTAAAGACAGTATCTAAGAATTTCTTAATCTCAGCAATCTTGTCTTTGAGGAACAAGTAATCAAAACGTCATCCACATAAACCAGTAATGCAACCAATCTTACATTATCTGTTGAGTGAATAAACAATGATCATAGGGAGATTGAACAAAGTCAAAAGGCAGCAAATGATTCTTCAATTCCAAGTTCCATTGTTTAGATACTTGTTTCAAACCATATAGAGATCTCTTCAATTTACAAATTTGTCCCGATTGAACAAGATATCCATCTGGTGCATGCATATAAATGTCCTCGTCTAAGAAATCATGGAGGAAGGCATTATTGATGTCCATTTGGTGGATAGGGCATCCATAGCTGGAAGCTACAGCCAACAAATCTCAAAAAATCACTGCTTTGGCAACGAGTGAGAGCCTATCCATATAGTCCACTCTCTCAACTTGATTATAACCCGTTCCTACCAATCTTGCTTTGTGTCTATCAATTCTACCATCAGCCTTCAGTTTGATTTTGAACACCCATTTGCACCCTATTGCTTTCTTACCATTGGGTTGGGTAAGTCAACAACTTTCCAAGTGTTGTTTCTTTCAAGTACATCAAGTTCTTGTGCCATGGCTGCTTCCCACTCCTTGCACCCTTTTGCTTGTAAGTAGGTACTAGACTCCTGCATGGTAAAAAGTGCAGCAAGAAAATCCACATGTGAAGATGCAAGTGAAGGACGAAAGATAGAAATGACAATGGAAATCATTTAACCAAGCTGGAGGTTTGCAGTTTCTTTGATATCTTCTAGGTGGAGAATAGGAATAGGGGTCTAATCAGGATACAAATAGGGATCAAATATATGTTCAGAGGGTAAGATGAGGGAATAGAGTAGCCAGCTAAAAGAATAGCAGTTGTAGGAGTATCGGTGTTTGGTTGTGTTGTATTAGCATCAAGAATGTCACTAGGAATAAGGATTGGACTGGAAGTAGGAAGAGAATGAGCATGATAAGAAAACACAGTTTCATGGAAGGTGACATCTCTTTATATGAGGATTGTCTTATTGTCTAAATTATATAACTTGTAAGCCTCTTGGCCTTGCACATAACCAATGAAGATGCATCTAAAGGCTTTAGGAGCAAATTTTAGATTTATGTGGAGCTGTGTTAGAAATAAAACATAAGCAGCCAAAAGTTTTAAGGTTGGCATAAGATGGTGGTTAGTTATGTAAAAGCTCATAAAAGGGCTTCTAATTAAGTGAGGTTGAGGGAAGCTTGTTTATAACATGGGTGGCTGTGAGGATGGATTTACCCCAGAAAAAATTAGGAAGATGAGATTCAAATATGATGGCTCTAGCAACTTGCAACAAGTATATCTTTTCTCTCTACAACACTGTTTTATTGTGGTGTGTAGATGCAACTCCTTTCATGAATCATGCCATTTTTATGAAAGATATCTTGACAAAAATGACTAAGAAACTCAGAGCCATTATCAGTTCTAATGGCCTTAACCCTTTTATCAAACTATGTCCAGACTTAAGAAAGAAAAGAAAACAAAATATGATTTGTTTCTGATTTAGGAAAGTCCAAGTGACTCGAGTGCAATCATCCACAATAGTAAGAACATAATTGCATCCCGACAGAGAAGATTGTAAGGCCCCCAAATATCTACATGTATTAGATCAAAAGGATTACTGGCATGACATACATTAAAGGGGAAAGGCTTTTTAGATTGTTTTGCCAAGGGACAAACAGAACAAATAGGATTTTTATTCACTGCAGTGATGTGCAGTTCAGGAATCTGTGTTAGTACAAGAGGATTAGGATGTCCTAAATGTTTATGCCCCATTACATAGTTGCTAGAGCTGACAGAAGTCTCTTCATCAGAGCAGCAGGATTGCTGAAGAAAAATGGCTGCAGGAAATGAGTTGTTATTCAAGTGATAAAGTTTCCCTTCTTGCTTGCCTATGGTTAGTGACTCTTTAGTCATCAGGTTCTGCAAAACACATGACGAGGTGAGGAATGTGCAAGCAATTGGATGGGATTTACAAAGGTGTGAGACAGAGATTAAGTTGTGTTTAAACCTAGGAATTAAAAGCACATCTGTGAGAGTGAATGTGGATGATAGATTGATATCTCCAAGGTGAGTGGCATAGGAGACACTATTGTCTGGAAAATGGATCTGTATAGGTTTATGAAATGTTCTTAGTGAATGAAAAATGCTTGCATCACTACACATGTGATTGGTTGCTCAACTGTCTACTATCCAGTTACTAAGACTCCCACTTGCAGCACACTCTCTTTGTGTTGATATACCTGTCATTTCAGTGTTTCTTGCAAAGTGGACCTTGAGTGGATCTTGTGGCGCTTTAGATTGCATAATTTTCAAAGCCACCAGTTGCTTAGACACAATGTCCTCTCTTTGTGCATTCATCCTGTCCCCAGAACTCTGTGCTTCAGTTGCAGCAGCATAAGCCCTGTAATTATTCATTCCTCGTTTCTTTTGCTCTACCACTCCGGAATTCCATGTAACATAAAGCATGTCCCCCTATTGTGTCCAGATCGTCCACAATGTTCACAGGCCATCTGTCACTTATCCATGAAATTCTTCTTCCTCATAGGCATCTTACTCCTGCATTATATCTGAAATTTGTATTCCTGACATTCATCGCATTGTTTCTGCCAATGTCAGCATATTCCAGGTTCACTTCCCTTTCCCTTTCAACACGTAGTACCATTGAATAGACCTTATTTACACTTGGTAAAGGATCCAAGACTAAAATCTGACTCCTAATGCTATCATATGGTTCATTAAACCCCATAAGAAATTGCATTAGCTGGTTTGCTTAGATTTGATCTAACTTTGCTCTGTTGCAATTACAGGTGCATTTTCCACAAGAGCACATTGGTGGCGGTATCAAACAGACTAGTTAATCCCACAATTGTTTTAAGTTTGTGTAATAAGTAGTGACACTATGATTCCCTTGAGTCATCGAACTGATTTCTTGTTGTATTCTATACAATAGAAGTCCATCACATTCTCCATATCTGTCCTCCAATTTCAACCAGAGTGCACAAACAAATGCAACGTACAGAAAGGCATTAACTATGTCCTTCTCATAGTGCCTAATCGCCACGTTCGCACCACAGAGTCAGCAATTCACCATTATTTCATTTCAATAGAACCTTCAGTAGGTTGTACACACGAGCCATTAATAAAACCCAGCTTATCCTTACCTTCAAGTGCTATACGCACTAATCTGCTCCATGACAGCCAATTAGTTCCATTGAATGGAAGGAATATCATCACTAAAGCATAGTTGTCATTCGATAGATTCCGTGCAGCCACAAATTAAGCTCCGATTCTTGTTTCTCCACTTAAAACATCAGGAAAAATGTTTGAGGTATTCGCCATAGGTATTACAGAACCAAGCTATCTCGTTGGATCAAGATATATGTAATCAAAAATTAATTGCAGAACGATATGCAGAGACCATCATGGCAATAGCTTTGATACCATGAAGAAATCTACCGTGGAAATAACAAGAACAATATCAAGAGAAAAACTTTTGATCTCAAATAATCTCGAAAACTGAAAATTTCTGATAGAGAGAACAAGAACATTCAGAACATAAACCAACGCCTAACTGTTCTAACTAACTCTCAAGCTGAAAATAACTAAAAGAAACGTGAATACAAAAGGAAGAAAGGGTTATGCTAAAACGCGACTCTAGCTACATTGCTTTTCTTCTGGAAGATCTTCGACTAATGTTGGGTTCGACTGTTCTTCATAACTGGGTTGTTGTGACTGGAAAATACAGAACTTTTTCATGGCTATTTATTGCATAAGATGATTTCACACAAATTGTTTTTATTTCCAAATGCAAGGAGCCTAAATTAGTAGCACATTTTCATCCGATTAGCCTGTGTAATGTCATCATGCCTATAGTCTCTAAATGTGTTGCAAACCTCATGAAACCTATATTATACTCTATCATTTCCCCTTACAGTCTGCATTTATTCTTGGTTGCCTGATAATGGATAATGTTCTAGTTGCATGAAATTAACCATTTTATTAAGAACTTATCATGTGGCTCGAATGGTTTCTTTGCTCTGAAAAGCTTGAATTGAGTAAGCCATACGATATAGTAGAATTGAATTTCTTGAGGAGTGTACTTATTAGATTAGGGATTGGTGAGATCATGTGGTTGGTTACGTCAATTTCAAACTCATTCATGCTTAACCAATCTCACTTTGGTTACTTTTTGCCTTAATGATTTGCTTTGCTCCTGAAATATAATTAACATAACTATTATGCCACACAGGATGCAAAATATAGTTATTTTGATACTGAAAGTTTATTTCATTGAAAAAAATTAGTATATCAATAAGTTTTAAATATTTAGAAATAAAAAGATATCAATAAAAAAATAAAAAAATAGCTTTTATAATTAATATATTATTAAAATATGATAAATCTCTATAAAATTGAGAATAAATATGGATAACAATTAAAAATAACAATATACTAACATATTATTCATAGACTATATCTCAATTATATACTAACAAAAGAGAAATATATTTATCTGCAGAATAAATTTATAAGAACAAATGTTAAGGTTAACAAAAGTATATTAGTAATAAAATTAGTTATCGACAACAAAACCACTATTTTTAATTAAATTTAAATGCGTATCAAAGTTTAATTATTCGATGAATCTCTAATAATTATTTAATAGTATCAAGTAAATTAATTTAGAACTAAATTACTAACAAATTATTATCAATTTTTTTTTGAAAATATAATTATATATATTAATATTTGAATTATTCACCAATAAATATATATTTCTACATATACATCACACGTAGTACGTTCCAAAGAGACTAAACCTATCAATAACTCAAGTATTTGCTCAGCTACACGGGATGAATACATCAACTTTTGGGTTGACTTTGAGGTATACAACTTGCAGGTTAGAATTCGATTTAAATAAATAATAAGGGATTTTTTTTTATTATTTAGTAAACAATTTGTGGTATGTGTAATGCATCAGCTGGTTTGGCTCTTCATAGGCCTAAAGGACCTCATCACATGAGAATGTCTATATATGACCTACAACGTATGCACAACTTCTCATTATTATGTTTTTTTTTCCCTGTCCTTAAACAGCTGAATAGAGACCAAAATTTGGGAGTTGTTCATTCATTGTCTGAAACCACATGAACATCACCCAGTTTTAAATAATGAAACCACATGATGGACATCACCCAGTTTTAAATTGATATTCACCTAATTAATGTAGCTTTATTTCTTTACAATTTTTCGTATGGAGTATATGAATCAGGGCATGACCTCTGAGCTGCTGACAATTGTCACCAAGTTGCTGGACAGACCAATGGACAGGTATTTTTATCATTATCTTTCTCCTATGTTATACTCTCTTATTTCTCATTGTAATCTTAATTTCACGAGATTTTAGACTGACTTTATTCCAAATCAGATGGTATGAGGGTTAATTGTAATGTATCATCCGACACCCTCTAAACAAAAATGAAAAGAAAAAGAAATAGAAGAGTCAAAGAACCTCTTCATTAGTTAAGACCAAAAGAAAAAGAAAAAGAAGACGAAAAAACCTTATGTGGGGACCATACATGGCACCCAAGATGCCCCCAAATGGATTTTTATACCTTAAACAAGTTCTAATCCCTGTAAAAAATGTTGGGATTGTATATGCTGATATTAAGATTTTGCAATAATGTACTAATTACAAGCGTAAATAAGTTGATTAATAATTGTATTTCAAATTAAAGTTCATAATAAATTTAGCCTTTATTTGATGAGTATAACCTTAATTTTAGCTGAAAAGAATTATTTTACCTTTGAATGAGTTTAAAATTGAAAGTTTACCTAGAGGATCCGCGTCTTTTTAATGGGGTGGGGTCGTCATTCGGGTCGGGGACCGCCCTATTACCCGGTACACGTGGCGGAAAGCTATTGGACAATTGAACCCCTCCTATGCTATAAATATTCCATGGTCAGTGCATTTATGGTAAGACTCATTATGTTCAACACTCTATTTTAGATTGCTTGAGCTCGCCAGTTTGCTGGCGACCTTGATTCCAATACTGGTTTAAGCATCGGAGGGTTTTAATTGGTGGCCGCCCCAACGAGCCTAATGATTTGCTTCTCTTTTCTCAGGGCCCTTACACTAGTTTGGGAGAGGTAGCGATCTCGAACAACTTAGAGGATTATCCCAACTAAGGAGGTCGCAGGATTTCGACTCGGATCATTTGACGCCGTCTGTGGAAAATTTGAGGAAAGTATTTTTATTTGGTCTCAAGGTGGTCGAAAGATTTTTAGATTTTCAAAAAGGAGAATCCACCATGTCAGAATCATCGAGGCAAGAACAAGTGGAGCGAGTCCCTCTGTAACAGGAGGAGAGTGTTGCATTTAACGATTGAAGAATTGCAACGAATGATTAACTAGCAGGACTAGCAGGAAGGTTATGGTGAAGTATGAAAGGAGAACAGTGACGCATGCTGCTAGAGAATCAATGAGGAGAAGCTTGTTCAAAAATAAAGAAAAGATGATAGAAGATGACCACAAGGGAAGGACGAGTCATATAGAGCAAATACCAGAAGCTAGCCAAGAGAGAGGGGCGTCAGACACAGCATCTAGTAAGAGTAGGATAAGAAAGGAGCCAGCAATATCGGGAGCAGAAGTTGAAAATGTGGGGAGACACATAGAAAGATTGAGGCAATAGATAGACGACCTGAAGAAGCGAGGCGAGCTGGTGACGGAGAATAGAAACTCACCTTTTGCCAACAAAATTCTAACTAAAGTAGTGGGTCCATTTTTCGGCTGCCTGATCTACCTAAATATGATGGATCTAAGGATCCATAGGAACACGTGCCCGCTTTCCAGTTGGTGATGAACTTATATGGACAAATTAATTCGATTAATGCAAAATTATTTGTGACAACTTTGACAGGAAAGACAGAAGAGTGATTCACCAGTTTGCTGAGTGGAACCATCGAATCGTAAGGACAATTAATTCAGAAGTTCGCTTTTTATTTTGCTAGTAAAAGGAAAGTGAAGTGATCAACCACCTACCTCTACACTGTCCGACAGAAAAGTAACGAATCCCTAAAGAGTTTCATAGGGAGGTTTAATAATGAGACTCTTGAGGTGCACGATCTAAGGATTGACATGATGACAAGCACATTGTTTCATGGGTTGAAGAAGGGACCATTTGCGTCGACCTTAGCAAGGAATCTTCCTAAAGATGTAAAATAGTTAATGCGACTAGCCCGAAAATATATCGACAAGGAGGAAATGAATGCAATCAAGGACGGGGAATGGATTGAAAATCGTGATAGGCAAAAACGACCTGAGGATGAGAGGTCGTTCCAATCGAAATATCATAGCTATGCACTGTTAGGTACTACTAAAGCCAAAGTCATGATGATGCTTGAAAAAGATGACCTACTGCAATGGTTGAGCAAGACTAGAGATTCCAACAAGTATTATAGGTTTCACAGGGAAAAGGGGCATGGCACCGAGGATTGTATCAGTTGAGGGGGGAGATAGAAAGATTGATCCAACAGGGATACTTCAAGAAAATCATACTGAAGACAGAAGGGGGTAGTGGTAAAAATGCCCTGGCAAAGCAAGAAGTCGATCACGGAGCAGGTCACGAAGCATTGAGGAACTCGAGCAAGAAAAAGGAAGCGAGGAGGACAATTTGGTAATGCTCCTATGAAAGGGGTTATTTGGTGAAGAAGACGGGAGCTCCAGAGTATAGGTATGTGGGCTTGTGTTTCAATTATTTTTACCTGGAGTATTAATTTTTGCAGGTATCAATGTTTTTGCTAGAGTTAAAGATAAAGAAGATTATATTTTCATTTCTGCAATGTCCTGAGAAAGGTCTTTTGAAGACTGGTACAAGCATATATATATAACGAAGCCTGGAAAAAGGGCGATCATATTCTCTATGTTTGCGAGCTCGCACATCATAAATAGCATTTTGAGTTGCAATTGTATTGCTATAAATGATTAACGACCTGAAAAATTTGCGTCTGAAAAAGATGGAACTGAGAAGGTTGCAATTTGAAGAACTTATTTTGATATGAGAAAGATCGTGTTTGAAAAAGACCTTCAACCTGAGAGAGGTCGCTATTTGAGGAACCTATTTCATTTGAGAAAGATTTATCTCAAAAAGATGAAAAAAACTCCAACGATCCGAAAATTGTATGGCGATTGCGACTGAAAAATATAACCTAATTATTTCGATCTGAGAAAGATCGTCAAAAGGAAGATCACTCCAACATTGATCCGAAATTAATTCTATTTTTTCTGTGAAGGCACCTGACTTCACAATCATAAAGAAAACTTTTTGCATTAATAAAGTTCTCATAATATGACAATTGTTTCAAGAACAAGTCAGGTGGAGATAGAGAGGCTATTCCCATTACAAAAAGGCAACAGGAAAATGGTAGTGCAACTTATATAAAAGGGCCAAATTTCAAGTCCAAACATCTATGTAGTGTCTTCATCTTTATCCATCTTTTCAATCTTTTCCACCAAGAACCCGAACTCATCGTTTTTGTGCTTTGGAGGTTCTTCCTCGGGAAAGGCAGAGAGGTTACCATGCGAAGAAAGGTCGAACCAGTTTGTGATGATACCCTCCACAAGGCTTTTCAATTTTTGGATCTGGGAGGTACAACAATCGAAACCCTATATTAGGTAGTCGATAGATTTGATTTCCACAGCAACGTGAAATGCAAAGGACTTCAGAATATCTCTGGAACCTTATATACAAGTATCCCATAAGAGTCTCTTGTGATCGTTGGATGGCAGATACTTGTTGCGACCCTGAGCACGAGCAGTCTCCAGTTTTTGTTTGTGATCGTCTAAAGCAAGATACTCATCGTGACCCTCAATACGACCTTCATTCAATCCCTCTTCTCGACCAGCCATGCGATCTGCAAAGAAACCTTCAGCCTTAGCCGATTCTTCGAGTAGTAGTGATCTCAGATTGGAATCGAAGGGTTTGTTCTCGCAATTGTGCTTCGAGGTCGGCCTTTTCTTTCTCACAGGCTGTTAGCTTGGCCCTTTCCTCCTCAAGTAGATTATCAATGACAAGTTTCTCATGTTGCCAATAGGTGCATTTCAAAGCAAGATGATGGCCAAAAATAGAAGTCTACATGCCATTGATGGCGGTCACCCGTCGCCCATCGCCTTGGATTTGGGCGATGGCGGTGGCCCAGCCACGCCATTGAAAGGGTGGTTGGTCTCCCACTTATCGCCATCCACGAGGTTTTGGCGGCGATGCATCACCTCCCCAGAGCTTTGGGCGGCGATATGTCGCTCCCTTTGTATATATATATGTGTATATACTTATATGTATAATTGTATATATCTATATATAAAATATTTTTTGATTTTGAACCTTTCATTTTTTATTAGTAGGATCAAAGATTGTCATTACAAGGGTATAACGGGCGATTTGGTAAAAGTTTTAACACTATTAACCCTAATTAACAGAAGGGGAGAGTGTGCACAATTTTTTAAACCACAAAGGTCTTTTTACCTATTTTTTTAATATAAGGGAGTTTTCAACTAAATTTTTAAAACATTGGGGGTCTTATGCAATTTATCCTTTATTATGACCCATAGTCAATGAAATGAGCAAGAATGTGCAAGCTAGAGGAGAGTTCATTGCCAGTCGATACAAAAAAAATGAATTAGAATGGGTGTACCACCAAGGGGTGGCTTATTTGAGCTTGAAGCAAGTAAGCTGGCGGCGTCTATTGTAGGCATTGACCACCTTTTGTTTGTAGCTTTTCATGCATGTCCAAGCATCATCTTGAACTTCATCTATTAAGTTCAGGTAGGTACACAATAGGATATCATTTCTTTACTGCTCGTAATGTTGAATTCTTTAGGTTTCCAGGGATAACAGCGTCCAAACCATACACCAAGTTGAAAGGTATCTCTCGAATGGGTGATATGGGTTGGGTCCTATGGGACCACAATACACTGGGCAAGGTGTCTACTTATTGTCCTCCTACTTATTTCAGTTTTTTTTTTTTTATGCCTTGCACCAGGTTGCGGTTCATAACGTCTACCTGCCCATTAGCTTGGGGTAGGTTACTAAAGTGAAGCGTTGTTTGATGTCTATGTCAGCACACCAAAATCTTGGATTTTTCAACCCTTAAAGTGATGACCATTGTCATGAATAAGTGTATGAGGTAAGCCATACCTACAAATTATGTTTTTTTCCAGAAGAATTTGAACACTTCGCTTTTTGTGATTTTGGCAAGGGGCTAAACTTCCACGCATTTGTAAAGGAGTCCACTGCTACCAGTAGGAATTTGCATTGTCCTTGCACAGTTGGGAAATGACCCCTTCTATCCATTCCCTACTAGAAAAACGAACAGGATGCTGAAAGGACCTTGAATGGTTCAGCTGTAAGTGGATGAGTTGGGAGTGCTTTTGGCACTACTCACACCTCCTTACGTAATCTATCGGATCTTTTTTGAGAATAGGCCAAAAGTATCCTGCTCATAAAGTTTTACCTGCAAGAGCCACACTACTTGTCTAGTATCCACAGGATCCTTCATGTATCTCATGTAATACGTTTCTGCCCTCTTCCTCCAACAATCACCGGAGGTAGGGCTGAGAAAAATTGTGTTGGTAAAGTATTCCACCTAGCAAAGAAAATCTAATTGCCCAGCTTCTCAGGCGCGCTGCTTCGTTCTCATTAATAGATTCTGGTGAGAAGAGAACAATCAAATTACAGGAAGTGCGAATTCCTGATAATTCAAGTTAATCCAGCAACACTAAGGTAAAAGAAGAAAAGATTAACCTTAGGCCGACGACAAGTGCTTCTAAGGTTAACCGAATCAAAATTTTAGTAGACGCATACCGGATTTGGATGCTCGAAGGGTCGAAACCAAGAAAAGTTTGAGAATGGTATGATTTTTGAGCTCTTGTTTCAGTCAATACTATCACTAAGATTTTCGAAAATATCAAAACTTTCGGAATAGATCAGTAGGGAGGTCTATGACTCGTGGAAAATAATCCTCACGTTAAACGAGGATATAGTTTGGAGCTTAAGTTTATTCCATCGCCTCCAAAAGTTATAGAAAAAGGGTCACCCAGCATTTTATTTTATTAAATTTCAGAGACCTAACATGGTAGCATTCAACAAAGGGGTTAAATGTATTTTACCCCCATGTATTAATGGAAATGAGGAATTACCCCCCTGTATTATCAGAAATAGAGCAATTTACCCTGTTGACGCGTTTCGTGAGTCACACACGCTTTTTTAATTTAAAATTTAAACAATAATATTTATATCCTTATTTAATAACCGTAACTAATAAATCAACAATATAGATTTTATCAAATTTAGATCAATGTTTTAGATCTAAATTAATAAAATTAAAATTATATATTATATATAATTAAATTTGAATATATATATATATATATATATATTCTAATACAAACTATTTATATATATAGAGAAGAGATAGACCAGTGAGGGGCGGCACATCTAAGCATGGGGAAGGCTGATTTGGACACTAGAAATGGAAGAGGAAGAAGGATTGGGGGAGGAGAGGACGAAGGGGGAGGAAGAGGACGAGGGAAGGGTGGTGGGAACCTGATTTGGGCATCGAAAAGGGACGAAGGAAGAGGGTAGCGATGGGGGATGATAAAGACGGAAGGGGCAGGAGAAAGGAGGAGGGGCGACGACAGAGGAGAGGAGGAGGGTGGCGACGGCGATTGTCCAACGGTAGGAAGAGGAAGAAGAAAGGAAAATATATATATATATATATATAGTATATTATTTTTATATAACAAACATATAATATTTAATATTTCATATATTAAATATTATTTTTCTAAATATATATGTATAATATATTAAATTAAATATATATAAAATATTTTTTATTGGTTAAAATTGATGCTCATATGCACATGGGGCACGTGTAGTGCACCAATGGACCTAAGGAAGTATTTTGCTCTATTTCTGATAACACAAGGGGATAAAATTGTTGCTTTATTTTTCATAAAGGAGTAAATTGCTCATTTCGCTTTACACAGGGGGGTAAATTGTATCTTTCCCTTCAACAAAGTCAAGGCTGCCGTAGAAGAAACTCCCATGGTATCTTCCTTAGTAAGGATGAAATATCTATCAGAAGAGTTTAGAAATATTAGGTCTGTCTCACTGAGATGGACATAGTGAAAATATCTGTTTAAAATATTTTCGAATAAATTAAATGAACCATTCTTATTAAACTCCATAATACAAAAAAATACTGAGTTCATAGAGAGCTTATTCAAAAAGAAAAGAATGCTCGTTTAGGAAAATAAGCTACCTGCAAAAGAGGCCACAAGGAAGAAGACATGCAACATGATGCATGTTAGACAATGACATACCCACATATGCATTTGTTGTGAAAAATAGGAAAAGTCCTTCTTCAAGACAAAAATCCAGATAACCCAAAAGAAATCTAAACCAAAATCATAAATAGATAAAAGAAAGAATTTTTACAAAATGAGATAAAAATCTTAAGATGTAAAAATTGAAAGAAAGACTATCGGTAGAAGAAGACAAAGGCACCAATGGTCAGAAAAATTAAGGATACCAACTAGCAAGCACATGGCTGACAAGCCATAATAACCATAGCTGAAAAGTAGAGAGCCAAAATATGTGACAAACGCAGTGACGTTATCTAAGAACAAGTTTGAAGTTTGTGTTTGAAGCCGCGAACTATTAAAAACAAAGAGGTCAGAAGCGAACGGAAGACATCAGAAAACTTCTCCAACTCTTCAAAAAATAAATCGAGTCTTTATAATTTCAATTCTTTGAATTCTTTTAGTATATGTGGATTTTCCCAATCTGTCAAGTCCTCTTTTCCATAGCAAGTAAATAGTTGTTCCTTCAATAGAGAAATAAGTATCTAGGTAATATTTTCAATATTTCTTCAATTATTAAAGGCTTCTATTCAACATGCTTATCTAAAATTTTATTAAGTTTCTCATTTGGAGTGTTTTTATGCCCTGAGGTAGTAAACAAAATATGACTATGCTATCTGTTGCTAAAGAAGCCAAGTACCTGCGAACTATTTGTTGTAGTTGTATGGTTGGAGGAAGTACATAAAATTGAGACTTGAAATATCCGGGAACAAGGTGGTCAAAACGAGGTAAGATTTATAAAGGGTTAATTTTATTTCGAAAGCATAATGGGCTTTTTAAGGGCATGAGGATGAACTATTAAACTTTCATCATTTTCTTTTTGGGAAAGACTATTAAGCTTTTATCATTTAAAGTACAAAATGGTCATTAATTAGGTTGAAGGACCAAATCTACGCAAAATTTAAAGATAAAAGATTAAATCTAATACCACCAAAGTAGTTAAGAGACCAAAATGAATTTGGGACAACGTTATAAGATGAAAATTTTCTCTTTTCCTTTTGGATATAGTATTTTTGTTTTTTGTAGGGTGATTAAATATTTATATAAACATATAGTATTAGGTATATGGTTATGAGATTATATATGTCCATGTATATGTGTAAGAAGATTGAAGAGAGGCTTAAAAATATAGCAATTTATTCCCCTATATTTTTTAAAATGAAGCAATTCATTTTAAAAATTATAGGGGGATAAATTATTGTATTTTAAAAAATACAAAAAGGTAAATCACTATTCATTTTTTTATAAGAGGGTAATTTGCTCCTTTGCAATATCACACGGAAGTTGCTTGTATTTTTCCCAATAACAAATATTAGAAACGTTTAATTTTGCAATATGTGCTATTTGTTGTTTTCTTAACTTTTGTTATTTTTTTTTCCTTCGAAAATGAGCGAATATCGTCCAAGTGCTAGGTTCGAAGAGATGCAGGCAGTGTAACATGACGCAGACGCACTAGCTCACGCATAATATCTAACAATTAATGAATAATACCATTTAATTAATAATAAAGTAAGATACATGACATATGCGAATCCGATGCCTCAATATTCCATTTTCATGACCTCACCATACATTTCAGGACAAATATTTTAGTACCATAGGATTCTTAATATATGTCGCTTTTAATAAAATAGTAGATATGTATTACAAGGGAAAAAGTCACAAGTAGTGTTGTTTATGCCTAATCCTCATATTATAATTCTTTAGGTTTAAGATAATTTCTTTTGAATCCTCTCCTAGATGGTCCGTTTTAATCATTAATTTCACCGATCAATGAATGGTTATTGCTCTAGTCCTTCAAACTAATAGCCAAGAATTCATTTCTCGAACTAGATTCTATTTCTATTAGATTTTTTATAATTCATTAAATTTTCAAGTACTTATTCTTGCACGGAATCAAAGAAGAGGAAGTTGTCTGATGGAATGTCGACCTTTCTAAGAACTTTATCGAGTTGGGTTTTATTTAAACTAGTTGTTTTACATTATCAGGTTCAAACGATAATTTTAAAATTTTAATATTTTTCAAAGAGAAGTAAGATCCCATAATAAATTGTTTCCTATAGTGTATAAAACATACATTAATTTCATAGCTTGAGTGAGTCAAGTTGAGGGGAAAAGTATAATTAATTAAGAAAAATAAAAAAGAAAGAAGGAATTATTTCTAAATTAATCCAACCACGCGAATCAAACTTTGACACTTTCTTCCTCCCTTTTCCTTTCAAGTCAAAACACAAACTAGAAAAGCTTATCATTAGCATTTGATCAGCAAATTTAGATGGGTTGATTGGATGGTTGGAAAATAGAGAGCAAAAAGAAAAAGTCATCAAGATAAGGATTAGCACTCTTAACCAATAATTGTTAACCTTAATATTCAATTACCTTTGCTGACGCCAATTACTGATTTGATTTTTGTCGAATGTGTGTGTTTTCATCATTGTGGGTGTAAGCATCCATCGAATAATATAGTACTCAAGTGGCAATCATTTATTTAAAAAATGTTCTTACACGCAATTGTTTCTTGTTTGGCCAACAACAATGTTATTTGTGGGTACGTGGCAAATACCCTTTTGTTTTAGGGGACAAGAGAAGAGCAATTTCATTCCCTGTAATTTTTTAGCGTCTGTAACTGCTGGAGGGGCATCATGTCCACCCTCGGCAGAAGCACGAGCAACTTGAGCTAAATAGTGAGTTACGGCATTACACGACAGTTTGTTCACCACTAAATTGCCCAACATAAACAAAGGGATAAACCAAAATCCACATCATCAAGTTGGGCTGCCACAATCTGCATCCACCCATAAGAGAGGCAAAAGTACAGAAGAAAAACTCCAAACCTATAGAGCGAACGGGCAAAGAACAAACACATGCATTCTATTTTCTATTGGAAAAAATTCAGAAACTCATGTGGTAATAGGAATATTCAAGATATCCTTTATTAAAACTAAAGTATCAAATACTCTCTATGATATAAAATAAAGTTCAAAAAATCCCCTCCGTACAAAAATTGGGCCACACGCGCTTTGATTGCGATTTTAATATGAAAGTTATGTTTTTATATTTTTGCCCTTCTCTCTCATTTAATATATAAATTAATTAAAAATTAATTTATATATATAAAAAAAAAAAGACAGTGGCCGTCGCAAAGAGCTGAAGAGGAGGGCGGGTCCCGCCCTCCTCACCCCTGGGCAACGACGCCCA
>NC_026149.1:5782597-5831653 GCF_000512975.1 Sesamum indicum | reverse complement strand
TGTAATTATTATTTTGATTTTTTTTTATAAATTATAATTATATATTATAAATATAATTTAATATTTGTAAATTATATATATTATAAATTAAAATAATTATATATTAATAGGCCTAGTTTGATCGGTTTACTAGAAGGGGTATTTTAGCTATTGTTTCTAAAAAAATAAGCTCAAATTGACCTGGGGGCGGTGTAATTATTTATTCATAAGATAGGGGAAATTTTTTATATTAAAAATTTCATAGGGAGATTTTTTATATTCCGATATATCACAGGGGGTCAAAATGATAATAACCAATTTTCTATAGCACATTGATAGAACGGGCATTCCACTGAGAGGCCTAGAATAAGGTCGTCCCCCGTTGGAAGAGCATTATGACAAGCCCGCCACACAAACACCTTCACCTTGTTGGGTATTTTAGCTTTCCAAACTCTCCTCCACCATTATTGTTCATGCTTCTGTGAGAAACTTGAATAAGGAAGATTTTCAATTGTACGAAAGCGAGATGGTAAGCGCTCCATATCGAAAAGATACTGCTACAGGAATAGTGCCAAATCAGCAAATCTGGTGCACCAATATGACTAAGATGGATGCTGAGAATAAGGTCATTGACCACTGGCCAAAACGACTCTTTATTCTTCCCCGAGTCCCATTCATCATAGGTTAGATCAATTAGCATATTTGTTACAGAAGTAGGGGCTGAGGTGATGGGTCAAAAAGATCATGGCCGCGGCAACCAGGGATCAGCCTAGACTCGGATATGTGTTCCCGAGCCCACTCACCATCGGCAGCTTACACGGAAGAGATCATGGGCTGCCATCACACTTCGCCAAGTAAAGGAAGGTCGACTGCCTAAAGTAGTCATGAACACGTCATCGGAGGGAAAGTAACAAGCACGGAGTACCCGGCTAAGTAGGTAGTCTGGATGCTTCATGATGCGCTATAGTTGTTTGGCCAACATAGCAAGGTTGAAAAGGTGGAGGTGCTAGAAGCCAAGACCGCCCAACAACTTGCTCTCACACAATAGATTCCATGAGACTTAGTGAATTTTGTTTGTTCCCAGTTACTCCACCTAAAGTTTTAGATCATAGTCTGGATATCCTTCAATAAGGTGATTGGCAACTTAAAGCAACCCATTCCATATGACGGCACCACTTGGAGCACGGCCTTGATTAGTATCTCCTTGCCCGCTTGTGAGAGTAGTTTCTCATTCCAACCCGTACTTTTTTCCAAATCAGATTCCTAATGGTAGTAAACAAATCCTTCTTTGATCGAGCCATTCTAAACGGGAGGCCTAAATACAACTCCATCTTATTCTCCCTTCGGATTGTGAGTTCAACTGCAAGATGTTGGCACAAATCATCCCCTGTGTTTTGTTAAAGGTCACCACCGATTTGGAAAAATTTATTTCTTGGCCTGAAGCCCCTCTGTACGTCTCCAAAATCGCACAGATAGCCTGGCAATCTTCTGAGGACGTTTAACTGAAGATGAGCTTGTCATCAACGAAGAGGAGGTGAAAGATAGTTGGAGCACACCCGGCAGACTGCTACACACCGGATAGGACCTTCCTATTCCGCACACTGTAAAAGGGAGCTAAAGGTTTTGTGCATAACAGGAAAAGATAAAGTAAGAGAGGGTCCCCTTGACGATGTCCCCTCTCCAGGGCAAGGGAACCAAAATGTTTACCACCTAATATAAAGGAATATGAGATAGTGGAAATACAAAGCATAACAAGGCAAATGAAAGGCGAGGGGAAACCTAACTTCGACATCACCTGTTCCAGAAAGCGCCAAACAACCCTGTTCACCTTGTGTTTTGGTGTTAAGAAAATGATTAAGCTCGAAAGCGAGAAGAACATTGTCAGAGATAAGTCGGCCAGGCACAAAAGCAGATTGGGCGGAGGAAATAATCCTATCTAGAAAAACTTTCAACCAATTTGCGGTAACCTTGGAAGCAATTTTATAGACCACGTTACATAAACTAATCGGTCAAAGCTGAGTAAGGAGCTCGGGGTTTTCGCATTTAGTAATAAGTACTAAATTGCATAATACCCCTGTGATTTTAAAATTTAGCTAAAAACTCCTTATGTTAAAAAATAGGCAAAAAACCCCCCTGCGTTTTTCAAAATGTTGTATACTCTCATCTTCCGTTAGGTAAACTTTAACAGCGTCAATTTTTTTTGTTGAATTATCCATTATACTTTTCTTTTAACAAATATTGATCTCAATTATTAAAAATAAACAGTCAAGATCTTAAGTAATTTAAAATATATAATTTTTATTTGTATATAATTATATATACACTATAATGTATATATCTACACGTAACTACCCAAACTTGTCGTCGCCCAAATTATCGTGATTGTTGCCCCTACTTACACTGAGGAGACCTTGCTTGCCCGCGTTCCGCCGCCCCCTTCTAGAAGGGGCAGCGGCCAAATTTGGGCGACGTTGCCCCATTGCTAGCATGGCCGGCAACAAAGAAGAAGAAAAAATATATTTTTCAAAAAAATAATATAATTTAAAATAATTAAAAAATAAAAATTATTTCAATATTTTTAATTAATAATAATTTAATATAGTTAATAATATATAATTATTATAAGTAATTTTTATATTTCATATAAATTTTTAACTTAAAATAATTTTAGTATATTAAATTTATAATGTGTTAAATTTTAAAAATTTTATATACTGTTTAGGAGTATTTATATTTAAATTATATTTCATATGAATTCTTAATTTAAAGATAATTTTAGAATATTAAATTTGTGTTGTGTTTTTTATATTAAAAATTATATACTATTTAGTTTTTTTTATATTTAAATCAATATATTTCATAATAAATATAATTTATTGTAATATATTTGAGCTCAATAAATAATTTAAATTAATTCAATAATATATATAAATAAATCAATTTAAAATATATTTAGATATTAAAGAAATGGGCAAAATGGACATGTACATACTTAATAAGTAAACTTCAAAAAGGCGAAACTTGAAGCCGATTCGTACAAAAGCCGAGTGTGAGCCACTCTGTGTTTGTTTTTTTAACGGATATGGGATTTTTTGCCTATCAAACTTACACATGTGGATTTCACGCTATTTTACAAAAATACATGAGGGTGTTATGCAATTTACCCTATATCTAATTGGGCAAAATATTATATTTGGTCCCTTCGTTTGAAATCACTTTATTCCCTCAAGTCCATTTCTTGACTTTAATATTCCTAAACTTTAATTTATGTCTCAATTTAGTCTCTCTAATCATTTTTCAGTGAAAATATAGCCAGAATTTGACTTTTTGGGGGTAAAATGATCAATTTGAGTTTGATTGTATCACTTTAGTCCTTTAAATTTATAAAATTATCAAATTAGTCATTTTTTTACAAAGAAAATTATTTTCTTATATATTTTTATATGGTGAATAATAATAATTTATTTTTTAATAATGTATAATTTTTTATGATTTTAAACAATTATGAAATTACTTTAAAATTTTTACATTTAAAAACAATAAAAAAATTATTAAAATTTTATTTTAAATAATGATAATTTAAGTTTAACCATTATTTATAGTAGATAATATAATTTATTTAAGTACATTTTTGTTAAATAATAATTTAATTGGTTAATATATAGTATATAATTTTACAATTGATGAATATTTATATTGATATAGATATTTAAATTTAAAAAATAAACTTTAATATATTATTTTTAAATTTAAATTATAAAAAATTAAAAAAATCATATACTTTATGGTTTTTTAATATTTAAACAAATATATTTATGAATAAAATTATTTATTTTTTATGAGGTTGAAAAAACAAAAAACAACCTTAAAATAAAAAAAGAAAAGAAGTGTGATTTAGTCAAAATGAGTTCAAAAGGATTTTTTTTTTTTTTTTTTCAAAACACGAGCATTTTAGCTTATTATTAACACGGGACGGGGTGGGCAGGGTTGTTAGCTTAGAATTTAAAGATTTTGAAATTAAAAGTACCAAGTAAAAAAAGTGGGGGATTTAAAGTGAGAACGGCCCTATTAACTAGGACCAAAAATAGAATTTTGGCATTGTGTTTCTACTCTTCTTTAGAAGTATATTTCTTTAACGTGTTATTATTAATAATATAATTCATCAAACACACAACATGAATAATTGTCCATGTGCAAAAACGCCTAGAATTTACGAGTAGACACAACGGTTCAAGACTATTATTATACATAAGTACAAAATGTACCTTATTTTCGTCAGTCTCGTTATTACATGACTTGAGGATTAAGTAGCAATACTATGTAGTGAGGATTGGAGGGTAGAATTCGGCCACGGAGCCAAGAACTCGAGCCTTTGTGTCCGGGAAATTCTCCGTTCCAGGCAGCTCAGTAACTGTTCCATCCGATGAGACTCCAATAGGATAGCTAAGTAGATGTCCCGGCAAATCTCTTTCCAGAACTTCCCGGGTGTAGAGATCCCAGTTTGTTTCAGCTATTTGGTTTACCTTTTGAATGCACTCCAACCTTTCTGGATGACAAAAGCAATTGTCCAACATGCCCATGTGCTCGTACCACAACGCCATTCGGAAGCCATGAATCTGACCCCTGGCGGGCTGCTTGCACGATAGATGATATGGCTGATACGCTCCCATCGCAATTTCTGAGTCCCTGGCGCCATCCATGGACCTTTGGTTGATATTGGCAGATCCTATAATTATGTATTCATCATCAACTGCAAGCAAAAGCAATGTAAAGATTTTCAGCGTGTGAGCAATCTTAAAACCGATGCTTTTGTTTTAGTTCAATATGATGAATAAAGTATTGAAACGAATTATGTTTATGTACCGATCATCATCTTGGCATGGACATATATCATTCCTCTCCTAGCTTCCTGAGCTCTAGCGTAATCCGTATCAGGATCAGGTTTCTCCGAGGGCTGATATTCTCCACTCCTTTTTACCTCTCTATTACCGAGACAAAAGAATGTCAAATAGTCCTTAGGATTTGCAACTATTCCCTTTGCTTTAAGGGCTTCAACTATGTCTCTGTACATCATCTCCATGGTCCTCTTCTGCCAATCCAGTATAGCCTGGACAGATGCAGTCTCTGGGTAGCCCTCTGGCCACATTGGGATGACAATGTAAACTCTGAACGGCTCTCCTACTTCAATCTTACTCACTATCTTCAGTGAGAGTTCCTTTGGGATTAAGTGTAGAGCTCCAATATCCGCGTCTTTGATGTCCTTTGAGTACCACGAGAAGGAGCTTCCTAAGAAGTATTGATTCTCAATGTAGATGAATCTGTTTGCACGACGAATAGCATGGATGTAAGCATCTTGGATGCTACGGTCGATGATGTTATCCTTGCCGCTCACAAGGCCAGATTTTGCTGCTTCTTCGGGTGAATCTGGGAAGCCGAAAGCCGCTCCACCATCAATGGAACGAAACACTTGAACGTTCCACGTTTCATGATCATCCGGGAATGTGACTGGAGATGGTGGAATTATAATTCTTTGAAGTTCTTGAAGTTCCAAAAGCAAGTCCTTGCCGCCTTGTTTCCTCCACCTCTGCTCGAAATTGTAAAGAACATCCCAAGCGGCCGGCCCTTCCAACTTGCAGTGGATATCATGCCAAGGCTCCCTTGGACCACCTTTTTGTATGGTGGCTCCTTTAAAATTTGCCTGATGAAAATCATCATGGTGGGCTGTGTCCAAAGTCCTGAAAAGGGAATGAAATTGAGTGTCATATCTCCCATCACATAGATCAATACCACCTATGAAGCTCACAATTCTTCTCCTCTCTGCATCTCCATTAGGCAGTTCACTATCCACTACCACAATTTTCTGATGATGAGTGAACATCGTGCCGATTTCTATGTTCTGAATGATACTCCGCCCATCGTCAGGATTACGAGGACACAAGACACAATGTACTTCAGTATCACGAAAATAGTTTCCCGTTTCCTCGTCGTGAGTGGCCATCAATCCATCTTGTTTCAACAAACCTACAGAAGTCCTATCATCCCAAACGAGCATCAGAACCCTCACTCCTTCGTTGGCCTTTTTCTTGAGAAGTTCCCCAAGAGTAATATCTCCACCGGGCTTCGGCCTTCTCGTGTCTCTCACTAACGTAATCTCAGTGTACACAGACCAACCAGTTATGTAAATCAAATGCTTTGCATTAGAGATAGCATCAAAGATGTCTTCCCAACAACGGTGTGGCTCGTAGTACTTCCCACCAGAAAGAGGAATCCTCGGGATGAAATTGTCGGGAACATGAGCATCCTGGTAAAGAGTAACTCTGCATCCTTTCCTTTGCGGAAAGAACGTAAAGGGGACGCCAGGAAACTTGGGGCTCTTAAGTCCTCGAGCCCAACAACGTTCACGAGTGACATCGTAGAACTGCAACTTGACATGTATCTTGGAGTGGCCGTGTATCGGCTTATGATCATCATTGAGGATCTCAAGCCATCTATCCACTTCTTCTCCTGCAAGCAGTTCCTCAACAGGTAGATAAGCTCTCCCAATCAGTTCTGCCCCAATGGGATTGTCAACTTTGACAGTGAACACCACTTGAGACGCCATGTGGGCACAGTATATGTGGAAAGACTCGTACCAACGAGGATTTGAGTGTTGGTGAGCTAGCAATCTGGTTCTGCCAACTCTTGCTTTTCCCAAATCAATGGTTGCGTACAGCTTCGAAGCTGTATCTCCAAAACCCAGTACTTCCTCAATTCCCTCTACCACCTGCATGAATTCACAAGAAACGTATCGAGACAATCATCAAGAAAGTTTGAAAAGTTGGAAGTGCCTACCTGAAATGAATTCTACAAGTTCTAAAATTCATACGCTTAATGCTGAAATGAGAACACCACTATTACGAAAATTGCAATTTTCGCCTATTAATTATATGGGTGGGTGGCATTTTTAATTAATTGAAATTGATAATTATTAAGGACTATAAAATTAATAAAGAAAAAAATGAAAGTAACCTACTGTGATATTACAAATGTGCAAATTATCCCCTCCTTCCTCAAATCTATAGAAAAAAAAATATTAATTTACCTTTTTATATTTTTTAAAATATAACACTTTACTCCCTGTATAAAAAATTAAATTCTGAAATTAATTTTGGTTTATAAATGAATTAGTATGAAAACCCCTACTATGTACGGAAATTTATGAATTTTATAATATTTTTAAAATTCTAAATTACATAATGGTATTTTATATTTAATTACTGTCCTACTATAGATAATAGTGTAAACTTATTTGTACGAAACTTAATATTGAATTCTTTACTAAGTTTATTTATGGAACATTTTGAAAATAACAATTGAATATGATCATATTTTACAAGTTGGAGATATTGAAATCACAATATATGTATTGATGGATATATTAGTAATATTAAATGGTTATTGAGGGTACATTTGTAACTTCCACACCTGAGGTACACCACAAAAACCTACACTTTACAACACCATAAAATTTTTTATTCAACTATAAATACTAAAAATATAATTTTTATTACAGATCACTATTTATTAATTTGACATATCATATATCCAAAAAATTCTCTCACTAAGCAGAAAAATAAGATCTAATAGTATTATTGTGTCGAGGTAATTTTCTCATTCAATCCCTTAGTCGAAACCACATCCACATCATGTATATTCTTATTCAATTAATAAAATGTATTTTGTAAAAGATATTATCAGGTCAGGTACACTTTTAGACCTTATACTTTGGGTCAAAATCGACTTTAGTCCCTAAACCTTTTGGGACACGATTATGGTCCTTAATTTTTTGGTCCTTAAATTTTTTAAGACACAATTTTGGTCTATATCTTTACAAATTATTAAGATGTTGGTCCATCCAGTTCCCTCCTTCTTAACATCTATAAACCCAATTTTAACGATTGGACCAAACTCATAATAATTTGTAAAAGTTAAGGACAAAAAACGTGTTTTGAAAAGTTTAATTGAAACTATAGAGACTAAAAGTGTAATTTACCTGATATTATCTTATTACCTTGATATAATTTCTCCTAAAAAATGTTATTTGTATTAAATGATCATTTAATAAAGTTTCTAAAAGTAAGAATGGAAAAGGTATTAGCAACACTTTTTATTTTCTTCAAAAAAGGAATAACAAATTGAATATGAGACATGGCTTGAAGTCATGGAGGGATCAATACTTCGCCATTAAATACGTCCATATAAGCGGAAGGTGAGAGATAGCAAGATAAATAAATAGGTATTATGACAAATACAAGAGGAAATAAATAAATTTGGAAACAGCTAATATGAGTATATTTTACGTATTGTTAAACTAGTAAGCATAAACTCCGTCTAAAACGTCACAAGAAAACCCAAAACTGCCATCCTTAGGCAACAACGAACAATAATGATAACATAGACTTTATTCATAGCTATAATTCAACTCTACAACCCAAAGGAACACTAATCTATTTTTTATTCAAATACCTCTGATATCTATCATAACTTAAAATTACTTTTTTCTTTTGTTTTTATTGCCTTACTATCTAAGTTAACATGAATAATTCAACAACAATAATTTAGCCTTTCATTAGGTTGATTAGAATATGAATTTTTTTTTTAATTCTAAAAGATACAAGAATTTAAATAAGAAGACTTATAGATGTTAAAGCGCTCCTTAGAATACATTAAGTATTTTATTTCTAGACAAGAAATGATAATTTATAAATATTTTTGTTTCAACACAAGAAGGCTTCTGAAGGCTTACCTGCAACTAGGTAACCTATATATAGACTACAAAAGGAAGAAAGATAACAAATTTCTAATAGTATCTTCTATAATTGAGGATAGTGTCCTACGCTATTGAGGATAAGTCTCTTCCACTATTGGAGGTAGTATCCCTCATTATTTAGGACACTACGATTTTGAATGGACTTTACTATTTATACCAATAACTTTAATAATTCTTGAGACTGATGTCTTTACTTATGTTGCTTCTTCATGATTTTTGAAAAGCTACTTCCTTCCAAATTAGAGTCTGAATACTTGTGGTCATTAACATTAATCGGGTACTCTTCTGAAGATTCAAAAGCTCTTCGTTTTGATTTTTTCTTTAAAGCACTCTTAATATCCTGTAAAATGTTATCCAAAAACATTTCCAGACTATTTTCTACACTAGGGTCCTAAGAGTCTCCTACTAAATAGAAGTGTTTATTTTCTTCATCGTTAGAAGATGTTTCTATGGGTGATCTGATTTCTCCCAAACGTTTTTTATATCCGTTTTAACTTAATTGAGATACTCTTCAGCATTTGTCGTTTAGAAATTATTCCTCTTTTATTTCTAATTCTTTGAGACAATTGCTCAAAAGGATTAGAAACTTGATTCTCTTCCTTTTCAATTATAACTTTGTATTCCTGGAGCTTAATTTTCATTTCATCCAGAGCTTCTTCACCAAAATACTTTTTTGTCTCTAGATTTATTTGAAGCAATTTACTCCAAGATTTTCGAACAAGATCTCCTTTCAATACATGAAGTTTTTTGGTAGGATCATTCCTACTTTTGGCAACCATTTTCATATCCATGGTAAAGAGAATTTCATAATATAGAGAGGTCATTCCTTCAATCCGTTCTAGATCTCTCTACCTAAATACTTTCTGGCGAATAATTTGTCCACTCTTATAGTATTCCTAGAAGATTTCAAGAAAAATAAAAATTATCGGGCCATAATTTAGTTACCATTGAAATACCCAATTTAGTAACTCAGCCAACATTGAAAAACCAAATTTAGTAATTCCTATTGAAATACTAATGGAAAGATCTTAAAGAACCATGTATGTTTTTTCTTATGATTCTCATAAATAAATGCCTTATTGAATGCTTCAACATAATCCTAATACTTAAATTTTATTAAGTTTCTGGGGTCTGGGTAGAGAGATTCCTTTTCACCCAATGGGTCAATTCTCCATTCAATACCAGTGATAAACTTTTTAATTACTGCTTTCAAACAACTGAATTCTCTACCATTGTTGGAACAATGGTGAGTAATTTCAACACTGTGAGTCGCCTTTAAAATACATTTATAATGCTGCGAATGCAACTACATCTAAATACCTCTTCATTAGGTACCATGAGTCTTTTTTCAGGAGTATAATTACTTCGTGATACTCACTGAATTCATTATTTACTAATTCATCCTCTTTTATAAAACTTTTGCGTAGGATGTTGAGGATGATGATTCTTCTTCTGTAGTTGATTTCTTTTGTTGTTTTTTAAATTCAAGTAACTACTTGAAAGTTTCATTCTCTTCCTCATAAATCTTATTGCATTTTCCTATACCAAAGATATTATCTCTTATACGAGACCTATTTTCCAACCATATAATTTCATTTGGACAAGACCTACCTTCTTTTTTTATTAGAGGGATTTCTTCCCTCTTCTTCTTTCAGAAAGGATATCAGTTAAACTTTTATTATTATCTTTATTCTTTTTCTTAAAATTTTACTATTATCTTTTATTCTGGTACCTATATGGATGGATTTAATGGCAATGTATTGATCCCTCCATAGCTTCAGGCCATGTCTCATGGTATCCGAGCCATGTTATAAACGTTGACAAGATAATTCAATAGTATCTCTTTACTTTGCTTAATTGATATGCAGAATATTTTTAATACCATATTAATTCTGTTAAAAATGTAATGAAAGAAGAATATGAAATTCCAAAAATTTTAGATCAACTAAATAAATGGACAATTTCTAAAAATAAGTCCAAAATTAATTTATAATTTTGGACAGTTTGATTTTATGAAAATTTAACAAATAGTATAAACTACTGAAGAATGTATAGCTCTTGATAATGAAGAAAAGGTAATAAAACTTTTAGATACTATGAATATAAAACATTATCAGGAATATTTCCTCAAAGAGGAAGAGGAAGAAACCCCTCTAATAAAAAAGGAGGTAGGTCTTCGTCAGACAAAATTATACATTTGGGAAACAGGTCCTTCATAAGAGATAATATATATGGTATAGAAAAATAAAATACGATTTTTGAGGAAGAGAATGAAGTGTTCAAAGAGTTCCTTAAATTTAAATAAGAACAACAGAAATCAACTATAGAAGAAGAATCATCATCCTCAACATCCTACACAAAAAATTTAGAAAAAGATGATGAATGAGTAAATTACAAATTCACTGAGCATCAGGAAGTAATTATACTCCTGAAAAATGGTGATTTAAAAAGGGAAAAGGACCCATGGTACCTAATTAAGAGGTATTTAGATGTAGCTACATTCACAGCCGGATCATATAAACCAAAAGCTTATTATGAATGTATTTTAAAGGTCACTCAAATGGTTAAATTACCCACACTTATTCCAACAATAGTAGAGAATTCAATTATTCGAAAGTAGTAATTAAAAAGTTTATCACTACTATTGAATGAGGAATTAACCCATTGGGTGAAAAGGAATATATCTATCCAAACACCAAAAACCCAATAAAATTTAACTATTGGGATTATGTTGAAGCATTCAATAAGACATTTCTTCATGAGAATCATAAGAAAAAGCATACATGATTCTTTAAGATATGTCCATTAGAATTTTAATAAAAATTACCAATTTGGGTATTTCAATGGTGGCTAAATTATGGCCCGTCATTTTCTATCCTTCTTGAAATCTTCCATAGATATTTTACAGAGTGGACAAATTATTCACCAAAAGTTATTTTGGCAGAGAGATCTAAAAAATGGATTGAAATGGTCTCTCTATATTTCTTTATGAGATTCTCTTTACCATGGACTCGAAAACGGTTGCCAAAAGTAGGAATACTCCTACAAAAGATTCCTTGTATTAAATGGAGATCTTGTTCGAAATTTTGGAATAAATTACTTCAAACAAATCTAGAGACGAAGAAGTATTTTGGTAAGGAAGCTTTGGAAGAGATGGAGAATAAGCTCTAGGAATACAAAGTTCTAATTGAAAAGAGGAGAATTAAGTTCCTAGTCCTTTTGAGCAACTGCCTCAAAGAATTAGAAATAAAGGAGGAAAATTTATAAACGACAAATGCTTGAAAAGTATCTCAATCAAGTTAAAATGGATATCAAGAAAATTTTGGGAGAATCCGATCACCTATAGAAATATCTGCTGTAAATAAAGATAATAAATACTTTTGTTTAGCAAGAGAATCACAGGACCCCTTATGAGGAAATGTCCAAAAATGTTTCTTGATAGCATTTTTCAGGATATTAAGAGGGTTTTAAAAAAAATCAAAAGGAAGAGCTTTTGAATTTTCGAAAGATTACCCATTTAAGGGTAATGACCACAAGAGATCAGACTCTAATTCGGAAGGAAACAGCTTTTCAAAAATCATGAAGAAGTGACGTAAGCGATGATGCAGCCTCAAGAATTTTTAAGGCTACTCTCACGAATAGTAAAGTTCGTTCAGAAATCATAGTGCCCTAAATAATGAGGGGCACTACCTCCAATAGTGGAAGACACTTATCCTCAATAGTGTAGGACATAATCCTCAATTATAGAGGATACTATTAGGAATTTGTTATCTTTCTTATTTTTGCCGCCCATAAATTGGTTTCATATACCCTGTTGTAGTTAAGCTTTCAGAAGCCTTCATATGTTGAACCAGAAGCATTTGCAAATTGTCATTCTTGTCTAGAAATAAAACATTTTCTGTATTCTAAGGAATGCTTTAATATCTGTAAGTCTTCTTACTTAAATTCCTATATCTTTTAGAAAATTAAAAAAAATTGATAATGTAATCAACCTAATGAAAGGCTAGAATTGTTGTTAAATTATCCATGTTAACTGAGATAGAAAGGCAATGAAAAAAAAAATAAAGTATTTTTAAGTTATGATAAATATAAAAGATATTTGAATAAAAATAGATTAGAGCTTCTTTGGGTCGTAGAATTGAATTATATGTATGAATAAAGTCAGTGTTGTCATTGTTGCCCGTTGTTGCCTAAAGATGGCACTTCGGATTTTCTTGTGGGGTTTTAGATTGAGTTCATGCTTATTAATTTAACAAATTATAAAGAAAAAAATTCCAAAGAAATAAATAAGCTAAAACATTTTTCTTTGAAACCAGTGCAAATAAAATTTTAATAATCGAGACCTACACCTCAAATCGGGATGTTCTTTATGAACAACAAAAAATAATTGATCAAAATAATTATATTAAAAAATAAACTGTAAATGGAACATAGATGGATTTACAGAAAGATAAATTTATAATACTATACATAGAATGATGACATATAGCACTGTTTGTAAATGAAATAATAATTCTGACAAAATCATTGCAAAAATTATTATAGCAGGGTTTACTAATCAATTGAAAGGTTAGTGGAATAACTATCTTCTTCAAGTAGACAAATATAAAATTTTGAATAAAGTAAAAATTAAAAATAATATTCAAGAAGAAATATATGCTCGTCATAAATATTATAAAATATTTTACAGGACGATGACCCGATAAAAGTAAACACATTAGGACCCTTTTGCAAAATTTAAAATGCAAAATTCTTACCTCATTTAGGTGTTATAAGATGTTTTGATACGCTCAGAATCTAATGATGTCCGTTAAGTCCAAATTCATAGATGGTCAATAAAGATTAATATAATCAAGATACTTATAGAATGTTAACAGAAACTTGCATCCAAAAATGATTAAATTTTTGTAATGAAATTAGATTAATCAATATTTTAGTAAATAAAATTAGACTCAAAATAGCCTATTAGGATAATTGTATGCTCAATTTGAAATAGAAATGAAACCATCCCATACATATAAGATCCCAAAATATAGAACTCTAGAAGCTAGAGAAAATGGGTAAAAATAATTAAGAAAAGAAACTAATAGTGAGAAAAGCTTAGCAAGATAAAAATGAATAGAAAACTAACAATAATATATATAATTATAACTAAGAAAATAAGAGATATTATATATGTGGTGAAACAGAACATTTTGAAATATTTGCAAAAATGAGAAAGCAAAAACATTAGGATTAATTATCTTAATCGAGAAAGAAAAAGAGAATATAATAAATACAATATTTAAATAAAAAAAAAAAACAGAATCCTCTCAATTTGAAGTAGAGTTTGATAAATCGGATCAATTAAAAAATATAAAAGAAAATTTTGAATATTCATCAACCTCTTCTGAATCACAAGAAGAATGACAACCCTCTTTTTCATGTAAACAAGAAAAAAATTCAAGAAAAATTATTCTAATCAGGAATTTTACAATTTAATGGTTGAATTTCAAGAATTAGGAAAATTAAACGTCCTCACTAACAATCATATAATTCAATTACTTAAAAAAAATTAAAAATTTATCCACTTAGTCAGTAAAAAATTAATTAATTTTAAAAAATCAATATAATTATATTTTTTAGTTCATAAGGGCATTTTGATCAATTCACCATAAAATATGAATGAAAATCTAATGGGGAGTAACGGAGTGTGCTAATTGTTAGATAGCCGTTAAAATAAGAGGGTTATTCGTAATTTTTCAAACAACAGAGGGTATTTATAACTACACCAAGCCTCAGAGGTATGTTGTTGCAATTTACCGTATTTTTTAAACCAAATTACTATTCATTAGTTTGGTAATTCGTAACCCATTCTCTTTCAAAGATTCGCCCATTAAATTTAATCACACCAGCTATATTATTGTATCGAGGATCAAATTTTCATTTTATCGATGAATCAAAATCACAACCACATCATTTATATTAAAATAATATAACTTTATGTCATTACATGTAGCTACATTATTGTAGGGTTAGTGAAAAGTTATTTTCTTTATTTATTTCTATAACTCGTGATTTTATAAGGCCACTTGTCCACTATGTATTGGTCTATTTGCTGCTGCGGAGTAGGGTGAACTACCCGCCTGCCTATCAGGACCACTACCCTAATATAAATATATGCCGACATTAGATCTCAACTACTACTTAGAAGCATAATTTAAAGATATAATTACATAAATGGTTGGATTAATTACACTTAGACCCTTCACTCATAATGTAAAATTATACTTTCTTCCCAAAAAAATTTTGAAATTATATTATACACCGCTTATAAAAATTCATTGTTCACACATATCTCCTTTTGTCAGAATTTGGACAAAAACTACTGACTTTTAACAAAAAATCACATAATCTAATTTGTCCTTCATTTGACATTTTTCATATAATAATTTTGTGCTTATAAAAAAATAATAATATTAACATCACTGCCCCATATATATTCATATTACATTTATCCTCTTATAAGTACAAATATACTTGAGAATGCTAAATGAGAATCAAAATTAAAATTTTATGTAATATTTTTTTGCTAATTTCAATATTTTTTTTGTCCAAACTCTAACAGAAGCGGGTCGGGTGTAAATAAAGAATTTTTTAAGAGAGGTAAGAATAATTTTAAAACTTTTTTAAAAAAATATATATAATTTCGTATTTTCAGAAGGGGTCTAAATGCAACTAACCCTATATAATTTCTAATTTTCAAACTACCATCTAATGTCCCGTTTACTTTATGATATGAGTTATTCGAGTGATAAAATAAAAAATATATATATAAAAATTATATTATATTTACTTAGACTGTTTGAATCGAAATCTATTTAACTCAAACAGTTAAACGTACCGAATTTTTAAATTAAAAACGAACCTTTATAATATCCCCTAAAGACCTTACTTGAGTTTATCGGGAAGTAAACATGGCCTAATAGTCCGGAGTAACAATTTTGTTTTGGTTTTTGTTTTCACTTTTTAATAGAAAATGTGTGTTTTTAATTTCATATATATTTTTGTTAAAATAAAGACATGTTTAAGTTAATTGATGGATTGTGTTTTTATGTTATTAGTGATGTTAAATAAATATATTTTTTTATCACATAAAAATAATAGTTATAGTTTTTTTTTAACCGTGTCAGATAAGATATATTCTTTATTTTAGATGAAATTAATAGTTATAGTTTTTATTGACTTGAAATATATTTTAATATATGTTTACGCAAGCGAGTCAAAATATTTGCTAATTGCGGCAAATATTTTACTATGGATAAAATTATAGTGAATATTGATTAATTATAGTTAAAACATAAGTTTTTGCTCGATTTTGTTTGACTTTGGTAGATACTGGTTATTTACTACAATTATAAGCCGCAGTGATTTACAATATAGGTGAATAATCAATGTAGTGGTAGTGACTTTAGCATGAGACTTACAAGTTTGTCCTAAAAAAGTGTCTCTAAAAAGAGGAGATCGTGACGCATATGAATCACATAAATTCTTCGTCTATAACAAGCATCATTTCAAAAAAATGACTCAATAACTACAAAAAAAATATTAGTATCGAGCTAGTTAAAAAGTAAAATTCTCGTTACTAATATACATTTTTTAATATAAGAAAAGTAATATAAACCTCTATGATAAAATAATTTCGCATTGAATCGATAAAATGCCCTTCTCACTTATTCTTTACATTTTTCGTTTTACTTTCCCTATAATATACTTTATTAAAAAAATCTTCCCCAATAGAATTTTTAGTGATTTAAAATTTTACTCAATTTTTATATAAAAATAATATTTAAAATTTATAGATTTTTTATAAATTATGTAATACAAAACCTATTTAGAAGCTCAATATATGCAAATATATTTTACAGTAAATTATTTGTATTAAAAAATACATGTAAGTATGTGTAAATACATAAAGCATATAATTTTATAAAAAAGAATATGTTATATAACTTACAAATTTTTATTCAATTTTAATTGTAACATATCATTACTCAAACAATTATAGAATATTATAGATTGATTATATTGTAGATTTGCATATTTTACAGTGTGTATATATATATATTCTATATATAATATTTTATAAATTATATTATAAATTTATAAAATAATTTATTTTTTAAAAATGTTCAATATATAACATCAGAATCAAAAATTGTGTAAATATTTGAACAGTAATGTAAAAAAAATATAGGGATTATAAATTTATAAAGTTTATAAATATTCTATTTTTATTATAAAAATAATAAATTTTGCGTAGTATTTATTTCATTATAACTTTTTGTATTGTAATAGACATATTTTAGGGAGTGTTAATAATAACGCATTTTCGTTATAAAAAAATTGGTTGATATCGTGAGGAGGCATTTTATTATATTATATAGTTTAAGTTAGTAAATGCGCTTCATGCATAGTTCAGAGGTGTAAAATATATTTAACCCACTTTAGGTATAGTTCAGGGGTGCAAAAATTATATTATTTTTTTATTTATACAAAAATTATACACGTAATATTCATATATTAAACAAATAAAAAAATTAAAAAAACTAACTTTTAAATTTAAAGTGGTATTAATCTTGACTTATTAGATAAAGTTTGTTCTCTACATTAGTGTCAATCAAACGCGTCATATGTCGAGTATGCAAATGCCTTTTTTTTTTTTTCTCACGCACGCATCCACTCATACACGCTCCCAATAAGTTTTGAACCCAATATTTTCATAATAAAATAGTGAGCCCGAATCATTAGGGTATTCCTAAGGGACCAAGTACGCAAGTGCTCGAAATATTAGAAGGGAGAATTATATTATATTTGAATACTTTTTCTAAAATTTGTATTCAACTATTGGAAAACTCAGTTTATTTAAAATAATTATTTCTAGAAAAGTACAGTCTTAATTATATGCTAGTGTCTAAAATGTGGAGTAAAACATAAAATGAAAATATCATAAAATAATTAAATTAGTATGATTGTGCATAGGACCACAAAATTACCTAAAATGACTAAAGTGCCCACACATCATCAAAATAACTAAATGTATAGGGTCCGCATACTTTTTATCCTACTCGGATCCATATTCTACCCGAATTCGTACCCGATCCGAAGATATATGTGATCTTCGTAATCGTCTTATCATCCTTTGATCAACAATCCATGCTAGATCGTATAACACGGTAACTTTTTTATAAATATATATCCTCAAAATATTAAGTATATTCTTATATCGCATTATTGCTCTCAATTTTGACTCTCTTAAAATATGTCATATTATAAGCAACAATTGATATTTGAAAAATTATAAGCACTCTCCTAAACTTAACGATTTTTTAATAAATACCCCTCGTGACAGGCCATTGTAAGGGGGTATTTGTAGACGACCGTTAATTTTAGGGGTACTTGTAATTTTTCAAACGACGAGGAGTTATTTGTAATTATGACAAACATCAAGGGGCTCATTGTAATTTACCTTTAATTGTACCTCTAAACTCTCCGAAAGAAATATACATCCTAATATTACGGGAAAATTCTAGTCTAGAACGGGCTCAGTCGAATTAGAACCAATTATATAGCAAGTAGTATGCACTTATCGTGTGATTGGTGTAGAATTTAGAAAAAGTGATCAATCTCAAAACAAGTATGATACCGTTGCTTTATGATTTGTTTGATTTTAATTACTTATAAACTCTAGAACTGGAAATGAAGTGAAGGCAGGTGGGATATTGGTGGTACCTTATGAAAGAACTTAGTGAGAGTTCCAGTATGGAGCTTATCAATCTCATATATAGTTGCATGAAGATCTCCGTGGAGCAGTATCTGAGCCATCGATCTTCCTCCTCTCACCCCTCACCCCTTCTTCTCCGAATTCAGCACACCTTTCACTGCGTTTTAATGGCTATGAGGAACCTAATTATTTGGAGAGAGAGAGAGAGAGAGAGAGAGAAGGGGACGAAATGCCTCAAAGAAAGAGGATTCAGACGTTGACATTTATCTCTTCATGTGCCTCTCTCTCTATATGAATTTTACAATGACTTCACTACACAACTAATGTTTTTAAATATATTTTTGGCCCTCGAGTTTTGGTATTTTATTATTTTTATTCTTTATTTTTTTAGAATTATAAAAAACACTCTGTAACTTTTTGATATTTCGCAATTGAGGTCCTGTAGTTTTTTTATATTTTCCAATTTTGATTCTTTTGGTGTCGGATTTCTCAAAAGTCGTCAGAATAAATTACGTGCGCCTCATATGGTTTGTTCAGATTTGACTTTCGTTTTGATTTGTTCATTTTTTTTCAACATGATTGATTTGCCTTTTTAATGTTTATAATTATGTCAAATATCAGTACATCTCGTTATTATTTACGCATAGATATCGACCATACTCAAATAGGTATGATTTATTATTTCAAGACTCAATTCTTCAATCCCAAATTCTATTAGACTCCAAACATCAAATTAATTTAATTAAACATTGACGAGTTTCTATTCTAGAAATGTAACAGATCACCACTCATTGATGGAGACCCTGATTTCATCATAACCTCGATTCATGTTAAATATCTGTAAAAATTAAATTTTCAGTTCGACTGGTTAACCGAAATTGCACACTCCTAGTTATCTCTAATTATATAAATAGTTTTTATTATAAAATTACAAGTTTATTTTTTGAAAGATGTCGATGTACGTAATGTATCGAAAAGGATCTGTGCATTAGGCTTTTTTCTTGAGAAAGTGTTTATGTAAATTTCAATTACAATATCAAAAATGTACTTATAATATTACAAAATGTAAAAGATATTAATTTGTATAATTTAATATAAATTCAGAGTACGTCGATGTAATTTTTCATTATTCATTATCAAAATGTTTGATAAGACTAAGTGTGTGGAGTCGAGATGTTACCTTACTTTTCCGACTATCTAACTAAGATTAAATAGTAAATTAATACATCAATATTACTACATGGAAAATGTACGGGAGAAATACATTTTTAGTCCCTAAACAATATCATTTGTTCGATTTCAGTCCCTAAATAATCCCCATTTCCAGTTTTGGTCTCTCAATTGGTACTTCTTTTCTTTTAGTAATTTCGACACTTTTCGTAAATCAATTGTAAAATCAGACGGAGATTATCTTTTTTTCCGTGCCTCCTTGCCCCCTCACATGCATAGCACGTGATATCTTCCATTAGATTTACAATCAATTGATAAGAATAATCAAAATAGTAAAAAAAATATACATATTTAGGAACAAAAAATAAAAACGATAATTATTTATCAATTGAAACGAATTTTGAGACGGAAAATACAAGGGTAAATTGCAACAACCTTCCTTTAAATTCAGCATAATTATGAATATTCCCTCGTTATTTAAAAAATTACAAATATCCCCCGATGTATGGCAATATTATATAATCTTTGGATGGATGTATGAAATTATCAATTTTATTCCTATTGTTTGTTTTAAAAAAATATTCACTTAATCCATAAAAAAATTAAAAAAATAAAGAGAGTTATAGTTTTTATTCCACAATTATATTTTGGTCAGTTCACCATAAAAATAAATAAAAATCAAACGTGGACTAATGAATTGAGTTAATTGTCAAAAGACCATTAAAATTAGAAAGATATTAATAATTTTTAAAATAATAAAAAAATATTTATAATTATATCAAAAAATCTCAAAAAAAACTATTGTAAATTACAATAATCTTTTTTAAAATTTAACATAATTATAAATACGGGTCGTTATTTATAACCGAATTTGAGGATACTGTGGATGAATTTGGTCGCGGCCAAGAGTGTGACAATAATTCTGGCAATCCGTATTTCCAAACCAATATGGAACGCTTTAGTGGGTGTGGCGATGATCAGCATTATTATGATTAGATAGTGAGTTGATATTAGGTGGGTGTGGGTCCTGATGCGGGTGCAAGTGGACAGCTATTGAGATATTATGATATGGCAGCCAATAAAAATTGCCCACTTGGGGCTGCTTAGAGATAATAGGTCCCACAGCTGCCTTCTGCTGACAATTTAACATGAAAGCACTGTTTTTGCACACATGATTGGTGTGCAAAATTTATATTATTATTATATTTATTTTATAATATAGATATAAAGAATTAATCGGAATTTGATGGGTTTTTTTTAATAATTTTCATTCATTATTAATGCACATAAATAGAATTTTATTGATATAAATATTTAAAGAAATAATCATTTTATATAAAAATTAGTATATTTTAGTCAAAATATATCTTCCAAGAGTTACGCGGAACTCATTACACTTATAGTAATAAACTAGCAACAGTGTTATACTTGATGTGTGTGTCTAATTTATTTTATAATTAGTTATTATGATATATTATTTTTGCGTGCATAAAATAAGTATTTTTTATATTTTATTATATATAATAAATAAGAATAAATATATAAATCAATCACGTTTAAAACAAATATGGAAGAAAGAAACTAAATAAGACCAACTTAAAGTATTAGCGATACAATAAAAGAATTGGTGTAATGGTGTTAAAATAACATGGTGGAGTTACTTTTGTAAATATAATTATTTATTAAAATTATCTAACTAGGGATATATTATTATATTTAAAAATTAGTCCGACCAGTATCATTCACCAAGTTCGACGGTACCACCATCCAATGCGCACCCCAACTACAAGAGTTATCCAATGATCTGTGGGCATTTATTGTGACATTAATAACGTTTAGCGTAAATAGTAAAAACAACAAACACATAGTGTCATGGATCAAGACTCATTGTATTCATCAAGACAATATTATTTTAATAAAAATTGTTAAATAGTTCTCAAACCGTCAATCCCATTGGTTTCCTGGTCATCTTTTTTAACAAGGGGCACCCTGAAGAAATGCATTTGCAATCAAAGAGTTCTTGAAACTTATCAATGTGCACCCTCCTGTCCTTGGGGGCACCATTTTGTAAGGAGGGTGCTCCCGCTTTCTCCCAGATTGGGTTAGTAGAGACATTAGTATTAGGTAAGGATAATGGTGAGGCAACTAAGTTGGGCCCCAAATAAAGATAGTAAACGTCGGTGGAGGTCCTCCAGCTGGAGAGAAACCATTCTCCCAAAGGAGGTATTCGAGGAGGTGTTAGCTCTAGCGTTGATAACTTCCTCTATTCCCTAAAAAGGTCACTTTATCCTTAAAATTATTCAGCATTTTATTATTCCGATTGGATTATGATCAGCCAATCGACATGACAACCTAATAAACATCGATTATCGATCATAAAGACAATCGATGATTCAGATTTCGCTACAAGAAAAATAACTTTTAATTATGCTTAATTACCATAGCCAAAAAATAAGAAATTATGATGAACATTAACTAACTACGACTATACAAAGACTTATTAACCATTGTTTCTGCAAATGAAATCAAAATATTAGTTATAACTAAAAATCATAATAAATATTATGCTCATAGGTAAACACATGATAAATGTTGATTAACCATAGTCATAACTTAAATATTTGCATCAATTTTATTTACAATGTAAAATATTAATTTGTCATAATTATAAGTTGTGGTACATTTATAGCTTAAGAAATATATATATATATATATATATATATTGTAGTGTTTGACATTTTAATGATGTTGCTTTTGGTAGCAGGATGGAATCAAATTATCATAATTTTGATTGGATCTCTTAACTTTTGTACGAGGCTTTCTCCAATCAAAGTTGAGGGGAATAGGCACAGTACATTGAACACGTGAAACCTCCAACATCGAAATAGTCAAGTAGTGGTTAATTATATTGGACAAACACACACACATACACACACCTGCCACACCTGAGGAAATATCGCCATGTTCAATTGAAGCATCAATCATCGAGATTTTGTTTGAATGGTAAAATTAAAATTTTGTAATAAAAAGATTATGAATTCGAGTGTAATAAATATGAATATATGCTTGTTTTATAGTAGTTTATTATTTTTTTTATCTTATTTAAACATATTTATTTATTTGAATTTTGATGTTTGAATTAGATTTTTGAGTTTGAATATATTGAAGTATATATAATAATTGCACACTACGAAGATAAAAGGAAATATAATTTAAATTTGGAGTTTAAGAAAAGTTGCATAAAAGATTATTAATTGTATAATTATAAAATACAGTATATTATTCTTACTGTTCCATGAAAGATGTTTACATTTTTATTGTTATTTGCTTTATAGTATTGGCATTGTATCTAAATTATTCTTGTTAGAAGAAATATGATTTTTTTATTATTTTAAAGTATTATGATTAAAAATAAAAAAAGTTAAATTGAGTATGATTAACTACGGCTATGTAACGATTGTTGGTCCATATTGTATCTAAAAGCAAGGCCAAAATTACAAACTCTAGAAGAACTATAACATTAAACTATGGTTAATTGACGTGATTAATAACAAAAGTTATAGCAAATAATTATTGACCATGGTCATGTAATGATTTTTGCGAGGATAGCTAAAATATATGTCATGGTGAAAAAGCAAATTTTTTGTGTCGGTTTTATTTTGTTGGGAATGACTAATGTAATTATCTTGTCCCACATAGATAGTATAAACATACTTTCTTCTATATATATTAAACCAACTTGTTACCTTTGAAGTGAGAAGTGTGGGTAGGTGGATTTTGGAAGAATCACCACATGCGTGCGCCCGCCTGTCCTGTACCGGTGTTACGGGCGGACTCTCTTGTCAAACAGCGAAATATATTTTTCGCCCGTGCGGCATCTCATGTTTCACCCAACCTTCGACCAGCCTTTGCACATCTCAAAGTTTATCGACTGTCCGTCGCGTGTCTTCGACACCGAAGCTCGCTAGCACGACATCTGAACGTATCCCTGCGCGGCACCGCGTGCCCTTGCGCTCGCCTATCCAAAATGCCCATGTTCACCGAGGCTCTCGGCACGCACGCCTTAGCGCCTCTTAGCGGCCGGCCCCGACTAGCTAGTCCGCCGCCAGGCGTCTCGCCCACAATCTCGGAACCCGCCGACGCATCCCTCGATGGCAAGGAGCATCCTCACTCCGCCTCGGTATTACGGTGCTCCGCATGCGCCCGCAATGCCCGTCTCAAGTCCAACGCACACTCCGGGCATCCTCGGCGCACGCCTTCATCGTGGCCGTCTTCTATACCTCGCCCAAGTAGGACCGCATCTTAAGTCCGAGACCCACATGATATGCCGACATCCTGCCTTGATCCCGCATGGCATGCTCGACATGCCTTCTTGCCTTTCGGCGTGGCTACATAACTTACCCATAGTGCGGCGTCGCCCCACGACCGCTTATCTTAGCCAACGGACCCCCATGTACGGCTAAAACCCGATAGCACGAGCCATGAGTTGGATCACGAGGTCTTGGAGTGCTTGCCTCGATCACCCATTCGCACGAGAGGTGTTGCCCCAGATATCTCGCAGCCCGCGGAGCAACCTTGCGCGTCACACAGAACCTCTTGGTCGTTTTGTGCCCAACGTAGGCAGTCCTGACCCTACGTCGCCCATCCGATTCCCATGCCTTTTGGGGACTCTAAACACTCCTTTGAGATGCCTAGAGCCGGCCCTTGGAGGCCCCCCAACATGCCCCCAAGAGATGCTCATTTAATGCCGATGTTGCCTACCGCCACTGCCGTCGTGCACGGGGAGGGTCTGCTGGAGCTCACCGCATCATACCCCCTTTATAATAGGCTTAAGAATGTTTTTTCTATTTCCAGCAGTAGACCAAAGGGGTTGAGGAGCGCACTTTTTTCGCATCTCCCTCAACCGACGTCCAAATCTCGTGCCGCTTGAATCGTAGCGTAGCCTACGACTTCTACATCATAACCCTTGAGTTTCAGCTCCATCCGATCATCCATCACTGAGGAATTGTCCTCGCAACATTCTGAAACTACAGTCTCGCTACTGCACTGGCAGACTCTGAAGATCGTCGTCTTTTCCTATCCAAATGGAACCGTCTACCTCTAAAACATCTTGGAGGTGTTCCCAACACTCCAAGGATCTCGCCATAGAAACAGTTTTGCAAATCTCCAAAGATAAAGCACTTTGCTTCACACATTTCTCTCCTGCTCGCGTGCAGGGTGGCGCCTGATCGTCGCCCTTATATCTCCTTGCCCAAACGTCCTCGGAATGACTTCATACTTGGCGGATAACATCCCCACCCATCAACGAAGTTCCATACGAACAGTTTTGCAATCCCCAATCGGTAAGAGTCTCTACTCGAACGCCGTTTGCGCACCTGCGTGCCGGCCGGCATCCCACGTCTCTGCAAGTCACTGCCGGCCGTCTTGCCCAAGGAGCGGCCAGTGACATTCTCCCCCACTCGATCCGTTGACGTCCTCGTCAACACATACACGAAGGATTGAGGTGTATGCGATGCCCAATACTCTCTCTTAGTATCGCGCGACACCAGACCGACCTCCTGCTCTTTCGAACACTTCGGCCGTGAGTGCCTCTTCAGCATAACACGTTTTCTCCCCACAAATGGTGCCTCTACCGCACCTGATATGATCATCTCAACGCAAGTGGAAGTCCGTGTACTCTGTTGACACCCTCTTCCCTAATCTGTGCAAAGCTCCCCACAAACATAGTGCCTCAAACACACTCAATTCATCACGAAAACTCAAAGCGGAAGTATGTGCCTCTCGCTGCACTCTCTTCCCAAAGTGGTGGGTAGCTCTCCACAAATAGTGCTTCTATGCACTGTATTTCTCATTGTCTGCTCAATTTGAAAGTCTGTGTACTCGTCTACACTCTCTTCCCCAATGTCGCTCAATCCATGATGGAGTCTGTATACGCTGCTACACTTTCTCCCAATTGTTGCTCACTGATTGTTTGCCCCCAAAGGTAGTGTCTAAATACACCCGATTTACAACGCAAATACCACAGGTCGGAAGTCTGTACACGCATTTTGTACTCTCTTCACAAGTTTTCAAACAAGTAGGTAACAAACTGTGTTTCAAGTCCCGTCAAGTGCGCCTCTGAAACTCTGATGTCCCTCAAAACAGTGCCTCAAATATGCCCGAAATCATTTGGAACGACCGATGTGTGGAGTCTGTGTGCACGCTTCACACTCTCTCCCCCACTCGAGGTGTTGCCGTCCTTGGCAAACACGCATACCCGCCTCTACAGTTGATCACACTTGAACCAACTTTAACGCACATGGGCCGGTTGCCCAAACTGTCGGAACCACGCCCCTCGTGGACCGAACGTCTCTTCAAAGAGTCCTCTCTTGACTCAGCACGAAAATAGGGTCGCTGCCCCCGAACATCGCGGGACTGGGATTCTCATTCGCAACACAACACAAGGCTAAGATTTCTGAATCCTCACCCGGCCACCAAACTCAAGCTTATATCTCCGCCCGGCCGCATCGGCAAGGTTGTGATTTTTATAGTCCTAGCCCGGCCGCAACATCAAGATTTTTCATTCCCCGGCCCGGCTGCAAAACTCAAATTTAACTCTAAGCCCGGTTGCACCATGCCGCTCATGGGTCCGATGGAGCCCGATGCTCCTCTCTGTTCTCAACTTGGTAGTCCCCCTCGAAAATCCCTCAACCAAAGAGCCCATAATATGGCGTCAGAGTCCCCTCGAAGAATATTCGCAATTCCGCTCAATTAGGCTCCTAACGAGCATCCAACGCACGCTTAGTGGGTTGCCCCCACTCATGTTTCGGACAAGTTGCCATTTTTCTCATAACGGATGCTTATGCCCCTCTGGTGCTTGAAGCGTGCGTCTTTCCTCTAGATGCACCATCATCTACCACGACAGCATTCCATCCCACATTTCTGCTCGGCCACATACTGCTCATACCGACAACTGCCCACAAAACGAAGGGGTCTCAACATCCCCTCCTCGCAACCCCAAGGGTGGTTTGTTCGAAGCACCTCATGTGCAATTGTGCCTAAGCACCTCAACATTCTGCTCATGCTTCCCCACTGGAAGGTTCCTCGAATCCTCATGAGAAGGTGGCCCTTCATCCACCACTCTCCACAAAAGGTGGCATCTCGCACACCGCAACGGCCTCATCGCCTAGATCACCTCCTGACTTGCGGCAGATCCACACACATGATTGCTTATCTCGCAATCGTGGCTCTCGCAGTCCACCCGACGCATCGGCATGTCCCACTCTCGCTCAGAAAAATCAAGATGAATTCTAAAATATGATATTCGTTCCATCCCAAAAAAAAATTTCGGACCACGATTGACAGCTTGCTCAACATATCTGCGACGCTAACTCAACTGCCAACCAATTACATCGAAATTGGACCGTTGCCGCTTGCTCTCTAAAGCAGCCCACACTCGCGGGAAAAGGCTCTACCCAACATAATCTCTGTGGCAGACATCCCCCAAAATCATACCGTCTCACAATCGGCTCGCTGAAGCATTTTAAAGCCCAAGACAATAAAGCCACACATCTGTGCCGTAATTCGGTCTGATCTTGTCTCAACTAATGGTCTCAACCCAACTGCCTCTACCTAACGTAGAGCTCGTGTGCCGATCCAAATCTTCAACTGGACACAACTCTCTTTGAAGAGCCCATAGCCCGGGTGGGCTCTAATACCAACTGTCACGGGCAGACTCTCTTGTCACGCAGCAGAATATATTTTTCGCCCGTGCGGCGTCTCAGGTTTCACCCAACCTTCGACCAGCCTTTGCACATCTCAGAGTTTACCGACTGTCCGTCGCGTGTCTTCGACACCGAAGATCGCTAGCACGATATCCGAACGCATCCTTGTGCGACACCGCATGCCCTTGCGCTCGCCTATCCAAAATGCCCATGTTCGCCGAGGCTCTCGGCACGCACGCCTTAGCGTCTCTTAGCGGCCGGCCCCGACTAGCTAGTCTGCCGCCAAGCGTCTCGCCCATAATCTCGGAACCCGCCGGCGCATCACTCAATAGCAAGGAGCATCCTCGCTCCACCTCGGCATTACGGCGCTCCGCATGCGCCCGCAACGCCCGTCTCAAGTCCAACACACACTCGGGGCAACCTCGGCGCACGCCTTCATCGTGGCCATCTTCTATGCCTCGCCCGAGTAGGACCGCATCTTAAGTCCGAGACCCACATGATATGCAGACATCCTACCTTGATCCCGCATGGCATGCCCGATATGCCTTCTTGCCTTTCGACGTGGCTACATAACTTGCCCATAGTGCGCCGTCGCCCCACGACCGCTCATCTTAGCCAACGGACCCTTATGGACGGCTAGAACCCGATAGCGCGAGCCATGAGTTGGATCACGAGGTCTTGGAGTGCTTGCCTCGATCACCTATTGGCACGAGAGGTGTTGGCCCAGATATCTCGCAGCCCGCGAAGCAACCTTGCGCGTCACACAGAACCTCTCGGCCGTTTTGTGCCCAACGTAAGCCGTCCTGGCCCTACGCCGCCCGTTCGATTTTCATGCCTTTCGGGAACTCTAAACACTCCTTTGAGATGCCTAGAGCCAGCCCTTGGAGGCTCCCAACATGCCCTCAAGAGATGCTCATTTAGTGCCGACGTTGCCTACCGCATCATACCCCCCTTATAATAGACTTAAAAAAGTTTTTCCTATTTCCAGCAGTAGACATTGAAAGGGGTTGAGGAGCGCACTTTTTTCGCATCTCCCTCAACCGACGTCCAAATCACGTGCCGCTTGAACCGTAGTGTAGCCTACGACTTCTACTTCATAACCTTTGAGTTTCAGCCCCATCCGATCATCCATCGCTGAGGAATTGCCCTCGCAACATTCTGAAACTACAGTCTCGCCACTGCACTGGCAGACTTTGAAGATCGTCGTCGTTTCCTACCCAAACGGAACCGTCTACCTCTGAAACATCTTGGAGGTGTTCCCAACACTCCAAGGATCTCGCCATAGAAACAGTTTTGCAAATCTCCAACGATAAAGCACTCTGCTTCACACATTTCTCTCCTACTCGCGCACAGGGTGGCGCCTGATCGTCGCCCTTATATCTCCTTACCCAAACGTTCTCGGAATGACTTCATACTTGTCGGATAGCATCCCCACACATCAAGCAATAGCAGGTCTGATTCCAGCATTGAATAGATCGGCAGATAAAAATATCTGCCCATCAGTAATGGAAATTAGAAAGAAAAAGGCTTCTTCGGCATGTCTGCTCTTCCGGATGATATGAGCTCCTTATGGAACAGCTCAATCAGGGGTGATTCAGGTTTCGTCGTAGATTCAAGTCAATCCATGCTTTTGTCTTCGCCTTTCCCTAGTCTTTATTTTAGCCCATATATATGGGATGGTTTATTGGTCAGTGTGTTCCATATTCCAGTGTTGGAATATTACATACGTGGGACTCATTTCTGAGAGAAATCGCTGCCCCAAGGATATGTGTGAGTCGGTGGTCGGTGAAGATCTTATCTACTTCAAGCCTCATGAATCAGTTAGGTTGGAGGAGTCGCTATTAGTTGGTGACTGTGGAAGTGTTATGTAGGTCAAAAGCCGGTGGAAGAGAACTAATTAAAGAAAGCCCTTTGAAAGCACATCTTTAGCCTGGCCCAAGTAAAGTAAGCCTAAAGAGCCCAAGCGATATAGGCGGCGATTGAGAAGCTTTTCCACACTTGAGCGGGCAGATTAATTAGAGCCCTTGCTAGACTCCCCCTCAGACCGGAATGCAATTGGCTTAAGAAAAGCAAGCAACTGCCGACCAGGCAAGAGAACATATTTACAATTCCAGGGAAGGATGACCTCAGACCGCGGAAAGCTACTCTCTCGCATACGAACAGTTTTGCAATCCCCAATCGGTAAGAGTCTCTGCTCGAAGGCCGTTTGCGCACCTGCGTGCCGGCCGGCATCCCCTAGCCGCCCGCACGTCCTCCGCAAGTCACTGCCAGCCGTCTTGCCCAAGGAGCGGCCAGTGACACCCGGGCTGGGCTTGCATGGTTCTATACTTTTTTGGGAAAATTACATTTAAATCTTTCATTTTTCACATTTTTGGACTCTTAAGATGACCATGTTATGGAGGTTGAGGAAAATCCTCATCACTTGCCGATTTTTTTTGCTTCTACTATTGAAGAGTCCGTTTTTTATGGCTGGGGGCCGAAAGCTATGCTGGAATTTCTCAACCAACCAACCTGCTCCTCTATAAATACCTCAGTCCCTTATGCATTCTACATACAAAAAAACCGAATCGCTTCTGTGTGCTCCTCTTACATTTTCTCTCTTTTTCTTCTCTGAGTGTTCTTATATTCGTTGTTCCAAGCTCTCTACCATGAGTTCATGTTTAAGAGAGTTATAGTTGTGTCAACCTTGGGGAGCGAATAGTTTATACTATCTGCACCACAGTAGTACCGAAATTTCGCTTTCAAGACAATGGTTTGTCCACGGCACAACCTTTAATTTTCCAACAGTTGAAAGCGAAACATATTTTTGCCGTAGTTAATAGTAGTCATTATCACGAGTTTTAGCCATAACCACTAATATTGTTGCCAATAGTAATTTTTTTTCTAGAGAAATAATATACAAAATATTTTTTATTTCTTTCGAATATATATATTTTTTGAAGTTATAAATTTATTTATTTAGTAATGTAATGTATTAACTGATGTAAAGCTTACATCTCTATATTAAAAAAATTGATTAAATCATCTAATAAATTAAGAAAGAACATGATAATAATGATGAGAACAAATATTACATTAACAGAAAGAGCATATAATAAATTCTATAATTTTTATTCCCTAGTTAGTCTACAAATAATTTCAACACCATTTGCATTTTTTTAATTTTTAAATCGAGAATGATTTATTTTTATATTCAATATCTTTAAATTAAATATATAAAAATTTTAAAGTACAAAATACATTGTAAAAAAACTATGAGAACCGTTTGGAAGGAGTCGTAATCAAGTTTGGACCGATATGTATATCATGGGACGAATAAGTTAATATTCAATCAATATTATATTAATACGTACGATTTATTTTAAATTTACAATTTTAAATTTATTTATAAAACATCAATCCCAAACGTAGAAAGGTGACCAGTCATTCATTAATAGCTGTATTATTGGAGGCTATTATGGACACACATTTTGTAAAATTATGTGAAAAACTCTCTTTACATTACGAACTAACAAAAGTTTGATGACACGAGCGCTCTATGTTTTCTTTATGTTTTTCCACACATTTTTGGACTCTAAATTAATTGAAATACCCCTCTTTTGTCTATTAAAACACTTTACTTTAAATTACCTTTTTTGGCTTGTTTTTTTGTGCTTAGTTAGTTTAAGTATATTTTAATAAATTAAATTTATTTATAGAATATATATTAATTAAATATTAAAATAGATAAAAAAAAAGTATATAAATTTTTTAAAAGCTTAAAATTTAAATGGGAAAATCACAATACAAAAGTCAATATAATAAATTTTGGGTTTGAGCTCAATTAATTAATTAACTTGGTTCAATTATTGATTAGATCAACATAGAGTTTGGCTTAATTTGGCCCGAGCCCTAGTCCACAAGGAATAGTTGAAGAACGTCAGGAACGTGGGATCTTGATCCCCAACACTTTATTTAATATTTTAGTTATTATTGCGTCACTCAGGTTCTAAGAGTTCTATTATATCGATTCTTCAGTGATATCAGTGTCCGATTTTTGCACCATCAATTGATATTCGTGGAATTATATGATTTAATCCTCAATTTAATCACATGATCATATTTGTTTTATACCTTTAAATATATGTTGTTGTTGAGTTTTTAATTTTGAAAAAGATTCAAATGTTATTAGATTGTTAATTTAATATTTTTGAAAATTTTCTGAACATCGTGCAGACAAAGCGCATAGTGTCGTGTGGGCACTGGGCTTCAAACCCTAGTTTTCAAGGTGGAGGAAGGAGTCCTTCATCACTCCGCCACCAAGTGGTTTTGTTGCATCGTTGCGTGAGCTTTTATCAGGTCTGACTGTATACGAACCTCACAAATTATCCCGAAAAAGCGTGTCGATAGGAAGAGGAGATCTTGGACCTAATCAGCCACCCAAACTCTTTTTCTACAATTGATATAAGATACTTTCCTACATCATAAATATAAATTATTGAGCAACAAAACATTTAACGGAAAATGCAACGTGGTACGATCTTGATTGAATTGCGACCCCTTCTACAATAACTTTTTTGCAACGAGCACTTAATTATTGTAGCTAATGTCATTTTTATAGTCATTATAGTAGTTATTATTTACTTTTCTATTTGTTATTATGATTTTTAATATTTAATTTAATCATTAAAAGAAAACAATACTCATATAGATAAGTTGAATTGATCAACATGTATTATGTTAAATAATTACTTCAAAGAATAAATATTCAATAGTTAAATTGATGAATAAGCTTATTTTTGTTAAATGCGTAAGTCGGCTAAGGACCGGCACGGATGAATTCAAAGAACCTCAATTCAGGATCAATTCACTATTGTTCATAACCAGTCTCGAGTCTTTAAATGGGTCCTAATTGATCTAAATGATGTCAATACAATTTAAATCATGTTTCTTTTTTTTTTTTTTAATACAATGCATACTTCCCTTCCATACTTTGGGCCAGGATCCAAAAGCTGTGGCCCATAATAGATGGCAGGCCCAATGATTCTGCCCAAAGGCTCCAGCCCACAATTTTGATCCGGCAAAAGACTGCAGCCCAACAGAGCTATATCTATTTTTCCCTCAACTCTTCTCTTTTTACAATTTTCATTTTTCGAATTTTCAACTTTTGGAGCGTCACTTCTTGGTTGCAAAATTTGTTGCAATATTAATCCTTATTTATTGTTTTACTTTTTTTATTTGTTATTATGTTTTTAATTTTTTATTAACATTATAAAATTATTAATGTAGAAGTAAAATTCATCTGTATTATATTAAATAATTATTGATAAAAGAATAATTACTAGTCAAATCAATATATGAGCTTATTTTGATGAAATGTGTAAAATAGATAAATAATTCAAAATTAAAAAAAAGTTAATATTTGAAAATTGTATACAAGTATAAAATATTATGCCCAATTGAATGATGACAAGTGTAAAATAATATATATTAATCATCAATTATATTTCTTTTTCTATATATATTTTAGAATTTACTAAATTAATTTTATGTAAAAATAGTTAACTTAATTGATATGATAATATATATTTGATCATCAAATATATATATATATACATATATATATGTCGAGTGAATTGTCCGTGAAATGCAGTAATAACATAAAATATAACACAATGATGGCCAAAGAATAAACTATATTCATTATATTTAACATTTCATCGAGTAAGATTATTAATATTAGATTATAAAATAGGCAATTGATTGGTTTTCTGGTCATTTATACTAACACATGGATAGCTACCTAGCAATAGTCCATGGCCTAGAGAATAAATGAAATTTTGTAACCCTGTAAGTTACGAGTTCCATGCAAATACAATCTTTTCCATCAAACTAATCTCCCAATCGAAGTCTAGGCAAGGAATTGCAATCGATTCCCATCTACGAATTTAATATATATGTATCCACTCTACATATGTGTTTATCATTTATCAACACTTGGAACTCCTTTACTATTGATCAACTACAGTGATCATAGGCACTTGAGAACATAGGAGAGTTTTCATCATCTTATGATGAGCAACGAATCTCACATTGGAACCCACCAATCTTCATACATACTTTAACTATGTCTGAAATATGGCCTTTTACAACCGTAATATAAACTATAGTTGTGTCAGTCATGATCAAGTTATAATCATCCTATGCACAAGGCTACTTTGGAACCTCAAGTCAAAAAGCCACTTAATGCATTATTATAACAAAGGAGAATCAAGTCATACCAATCATGCAGATCAATTCGACGGACTTTATAGCTCCTTATCAAGCTCCCACTAAAGTGCACAGACGTCATACATCACTGTTTATAAAATAAGACAATTATATGAACTCATCACTTAGTGCAAATCTCTAGAAAATTATGGTCAAACCCTAGCTATCTCGGCCGATTCATCAATTCGGAATACTTTAAAATCAAATCATATATAAAGGTTGGTTTCATGATCGGCATCACGCATAACCCCATAGATCAAAGATCGTCTCTCAATATTAACATTTTCTTTAAAAAAAGAAAAAGAAAAAGGGTTCAAAATGGCTGACAATGAGCCTACAATTGGCTTGGCTGTCACTAATTTGAACATTTTTTGTCTTGGTGTTCATTTTGTCCAAACATAATTTATCTAAAACCCCACTAATCAATGGAAGAGTGTATCCCATCTCCCGTATCCTTATCCACAACACCATACAAAACCATTAATACTAAGCTTTAATATTATAGGCTAAAATGCATAAAATCTCCTTATATTTTAAAAAGTTTACTAAAACCCCCATCTATTTAAAAATAGGCTAAAACCCATTTTGTGTTTCTTAAACTTAGTTCTATTGTCTCTCTCCGCTAAATCTAACTAACGGTGTTAATTTTTTCATAAAATAACCTTACACCCTTGCTTAATATAAAATATTATTTAAAAAAATAAACAAAATTAACACCTCGCCCACCCCATTGCCTATCCCCCACCCCCAATCATTGCCACCCCTCCCTCCGCCTTCTCTCTTCCCCACAGATGGGGGCGACGCCACCGCGACGTTGCCCTGATCAAGAAAAATTAATTTTGATTATATTAATTAAATATATTTTAGTTACTTAAGAGTAATTTTATTTAATTATAATAATCAAGGTGGTACAATTTTTGTCCCATGAATAGCCAATTTTTGCTGGACGATTTTACCCCTGGTAATAAAGTAAAAAAGTAGAGTTGGTGGACTTTCATCTCCCTCCTCACTTTCTTACATCTTGGGAGTGAAACTTTTCCTCCATTTTTGCTCACCCGAAGCTCAACTCTCTTCGCCCCTTTTTTCTTCCTTTTGGTTTGTTCTTTTTAGAAGCTCAAACATGGGTACTTATGGGGTTATTTTTTCGTGTTTTCGGTTGTATCTTCTTAGCAAAATTAGTATTAGAAGGGCTATAATGTCTTTTTGCTACCAAAATAATAATAATACTTCAAAATAAACACTTAATTAAATTAATATGATTTTGTAATACATGTAACTAAACATTTTATTATTAATATCGAGTTTTTTAATTATTCATTTAGTAAAGAATAATCATATCCTATATTTAATTTTATCTTATAACAGACAATTTTATTATTATATATATAATCACACCAACCAATTAAACAAAGTAACTAACCCCTTGTAGTATGGGATTGAAAAACAAATTTCCCTATTGTCGTGTTGCTCAAAGTTTTCAAACGTAAAGGAGTGACAATTCATTCTAATGGGCATCTAATAAGACCAAGAAGCGTGTTTTGGAAATATGCCATGTGATCTGTCAACTAAGGAAAAGGATAAGAACAAGGCTGTCTGTGAATTGAACCATACATTCTTTAATTGTCGCAATTCTCACCATTTGCGTACACATTTCCTTGTTATGGAATTTTTCTCAGTATCCCAAACTGCATAAAACGATGTCGTTCTGACGCTATATATCAGAAGTCAGAGAACAGAGAGGGATTGGACAAGTCTCGAAAAGAGGGCAGTTACTTCGAATTGAAACTCATAATTGTCAAACTCAAATTTCCGAACAGAATTCATCCTCAACGTCCAAATATTTATTAAGTGGATTTAATGCAACTTGACCGTATGATATTGTAAATGAATAAATTATTTTCATACGAAAAAATAATAATAATTTATTCTCTTATTCTTTTCAAATAAAACAATTTTCCTCCTCAGATCCTTATATTTTTTAAAACAAAACAATTTACCTCCCTATCTAAGAAGAGAAATTGCTTCATTTAAAAACCACAGAAACGTAGATTGCTGCATTTTAAGAAATACAGATAAATAAATTACGATTTTTTTTTTATGAAAAGGTAATCTTGCTCATTGACAATATCCCATTAAGTTGATTGTAATTTCTTCACTAAAAAGATTGAGGGCAAACAATTTTTAGTAAAAAATATTAGGAAAAAATACAAACAACCCCCTTGTGATATCGCAAATTAGCAAATAACTCCCTTATGAAAAAACAAATATCGATATACCTCTCTATACTTTTTAAAATACAACAATTTACTTATATTTTTCAAAATGAAGTAATTTACCTCCTTGTATAAGGAGATAAATTGCTTCATTTTAAAAAATATAGAAGAATAAATTACTATATTTTTTTCATAAAAAAATAATATACTCATTTTCAATATTACGGGAATAAATTTGTATTCACCCAAAAGAATTATAGAGAATATAAATCACTACTGCTTACCTTTCATTTTGGAGGGAGATGTTGGTGAGCTATAATTAGGGAATTTAATAGAATAGAGTGGTGGGTTCTAAAATAGTATAGACAGACTGTAGTGTTCTGTTATCACTATCAGTTTGCATCATGATTTTTTAATGAAGCTGTAGGAATCTTTCTTCCTTTTACGATACGAGGAGGAGGGTTCAATTTTCATACACTTAGGTTTTCTTATTTAAAATAAAATAAAATAGAAACGACTGCGGAAGCTGTGACAATTTGACCATTACGGTTGAGGGGTGTTTGTAATAGTTTAAAATAAAAATTTATTAATTTATTATTGAAAATAAGTTGGGAAAATTATTTTAATTTTATCGTTTTTTGTTTTTAAATCATTTAATAAATTAATTTAAGGTAAAAGTTATAAGCAGTTCTTAATCAATTCTTGTAATTCATTAATAAAATTGTAAGTGCTGATTTTTTCTTGTCGAAAAAGTCCAACTTCAACTTCTTTTCAGTCTTAATTTTGTTTTAAACGCTCCCAACTTTTATGTTGTGCCTACACTTTCATGTTCATAAGATACGTGAATAATCAGTGCGAACAACATTTTTTCTTTAAAGAAAAAAACTCATTTAAAAATGGCAATTGTCTGGAGGGTTAATTACACTTTGACTCCTTAGACAATGCAAAAAGATTGTATTTTTTTTTAATTTTTTTAAAATTATAATTGTAGCACCTTTCATTAGGGTTTGGATAAAAAGATATTGTTCTCAGTAAAAGTAAATAAATAAATACATAAACTTATAAGTTTACGCTTCATTCAACATTCCATATAAATTATTGACAGTATGACTTGTTCTTTTATTCATCAACGGATACTTTGTCCGATGATGATAATTCGAGAATAATATTTTGTTATAATTACACCATTTAGATTATATTTTATTTTGTTTATAAATTATACGAAAGGGTACTCAGAGGTTTGACATAATTATAAGTATATATTTATTATTTTAAAAAACTACCAGTGTGCACGATTGTCCAACAACTTGGTCAATCTTTTAGTCTCCGTTAGTTTTTCATGAATTTTTTTATGGTGGACTGATCAAAATGCCCTTGTGGGTTGAATTATAATTTTAATTATTTTTTAAAATTTTCTGAAACTTTTTTATGGATTAGGTGAACAATTTTTTTACAAATTTTCAAAATTTTTCAATTAACAAAATAAAACAAAGGACAAAATAGACAATTTCAATTCCCATGTCCAACGATTATATAATTTCATCAAACATCATGAGAATATCATATTACTAATATTTTAAATAATGAGGGTATTCATAATTATGTCAAATAAACCTAATTAAATCTCGTTATAATTTATTCTATATGGCATGCAAAATGAGAGATAATTGGAAGTTTATGTAAATTTTTTATTTGACATCAGCACTTCTCATTCAAATCTAATGAAAAGGGTATAGTCCAACAAGGGATCTAATTGTTATTAACCCTAATATGAATGGACTTGTACAAAATATTACCAAAAAAAAACGATTTTGATTTGAAAATATTTTCCAAAACAGATAGAAATAATGGATGCGAGAGAAAGGGAAAGTAGATAACCTGTCACCATCATTACTTGCTATTTAACAAAAAGTTGTTCAGACTTGGGAATCCCTAATCTTTTGTTCCATTTCACTTATGTTTAAGGATAATTACATTTACCTCCCCTAACAATTGATGTAATTACACATACATCCTTTATAATTTGAAAAATTAAATCTAATATTCATGAAGTTTGCTTTAATCTAACAAATAAGTCCATCCGTTAGTCAAAATTCACTAAATTTGCTGATATTAACAGAATAACTGAATGAAAATTGATATTTACCATCACTTGGCTTATTACTGATTTTGTAGGTCAAATAATTTTTTTCGACTAAACTACCCTTATAACTATAAAATATATCTTCTCACATGCATTAACGCGTGAACACGTATGAGGGTAACTTGATCATAAGAGAATTTATTTGACCTGTAATAAGTCAGTCGGGGTTAAATATAGATCTTTTTTTCAATTTTTTTGTTAATATCAGCAAATTCGGTGAATTTTATTTAACGGAAAAACTTATTTATTATATGAAAGCAAACTTTAGAAGTATTAAATGTAATTTCTCAAATTACACGCTGTTTACTTATATTTATTATCTGACACTTGTTTCCATGTCATGTTTCACATTCTTTGACTAATACGTTTGAATTGGAAATATTACCTCACATAAAATTAAGTACTCCTTTGCAGTTGGCGTAGTTATTTATTTGGTTTTTTCTTTTCTTTTTTTTTTTTTTTGGTTTTTGTGAACCATAGCTAACTAGTTAATTTGCAATAAATATGCTTTAAAATTTTGACCATTTTGAAAATCAATACTGTTGATTGCTTATCAATAATTACATATATTGAATCCGTCGTTAATTATAATATATTTTTAATTAAATCCATGTATTTTTTGATTTATCAAAATATTCTTTGGGCTTTGCTAATAATAAAAGAAATACAAATGGATAGACCTAACACATAATAAGATATTCGGGTCTTTGGCATATATGGTGCATGCAGACAGATATATATTGCTGACATGGTTTGTCATCGTGGCATCGATCCAGTTATTATTCTTTTGCTGAACCTACAGGCTTGTTTATTTAAATAATTTTAAAAAAAAATTAACAAAATTAATATAATTTTAAAATTAGAAACAAATTTAATCAAATCGTGGATGGCATTCACGATTTATAATTTTATTTTTTTAATTTTATTTTAAAATAGTGAATACCATCCACAACTTCAAGTGAAAGGCATCCACTTCCTCTAATTTTGTTACACATTATCTTTATTAAAAAGAATTAGTGAAAGAAAAGTTGTATATAAGATAGTCGCTAAATAAAATTAGTGACAGTTGTTGTCACTCTATTGTGGTGTTACTAATTATAAATACTGATAATTTTTGTCACTAATAATTATATACTGATAAGATAAATTTTGTTCGCTTAATTTATATTTTTAGTAATAATTTTGAAATTATTCTTTGATATTTTATCACTAATATATATTATGTCAGTAACAATGAATATTTGCATTAATCAAACATTTTGGGACCTTAAAACATGTGATTATTTATATCATTTATACAGAGGATCATCACTGACTCAATTCAGATCAAATATCTTGTAGTTGAAAAGGATCTAACTTTCATGAAGAAGTCTAACCTCCTCTCTATTTGATGCAATGATTATGTGTCCATCAAAAGTAGGAATGACAATAAGTCGAGTTTGAGACGAATTCATCAAAATTCGGAACCTTCTTCTCCAAGAAATCCCGAATTCAGACTAGGGACTTGTTGGGTTCGACTCGATGAACCCAATTAATATTTTTAAAATATTAAAAAATATATTGTCTTGAAAATAATACTACCACAACTCTATAAATATAAGATAATAATTTTCTTGAAAGGTTAATATTTTTTTTTTGGGTAAACTTATAAGTGCATGTTTTAAGCATTAAGTAAAATATTAAAATTTTAGAGTATGTGTTACTTATATAAAAATTAAAATATTTATAAACTATTTATATTATTATTTTTTATGCGATCAAAAAGTGCTCGTGGAGGAACTGTTTGGACTTGGATTCTTTGGGCGAATCTTTACCAAGCCTGGTAAAAGGAACTAGTAAAAAAAATATTAGCACTCTAATGATCAATTCAGCAATTGATGATAAAAAGATAAATTCTAAAGAGAATAAACTAGCAATGGATGCTTAGAAAATAAAGGAATGATTTTGTTGAGAAGAATGCTTTAGCAGTGGGTTGATAAGTGTGGTTGCGTTAAGATAATGTTACCTTAAATCAAAGGGGAAGACTGACTTTTATAGCTGTCGCCCGTAGCAGATGAGGAAGCAGGATCCGGGAGATTTGGTCCAACAGTTGTTGTGGAAAGTTTTCACAAATTTTGGGGGACATTGACAAAGATCTCCAAGGAGTCCCAGCTATGAGGGAATAAATTTCCTGACGGATATATTCGAAAATTTCAGGGGGCATGAGCAACATCCAGCATTTTCTCTACGTGGGCGGTTACTCACTCTCAGAGCAAATAGTCTCCTGTAATTTGCATGGCCGAGGCCTATCCCTCAAAAGTCCATACACGGACTCCAGCCAGTTGGGGACTATTCCCTCTAGGGCCTTGTGCACTCCGAACCCTCTTGCCAAATTTCCGCACAGATTTGGTCTTCAATGTGTCAGGCAAACACTTGGGCAGAATACATTGTTTGCATATCAATTTTAATTTATAAAAAGTATAAGGTAATATGTCCTATAAGTATAAATAAATTACACATATTTGTTATATATATACTAATATATATTTTTATATAAGTATATATAAAATATACAAGAAAAATAAATAAAATAATAATCGTGGTGGGTTCCGGAAGGGTTCAAGTCCAAATCACAAAAACTGAAAAACCAGCATTGGAATCCATTTAAAATTTGGAGACCCATCCCAATCAAAAGGGATCCAGGTTGGCCATCTCCAGTCAAGACAAGACAACTAATATTTTTTTTACTATCTAACCATAAATTCCAATCCTTATCCATCTTAGATGACTTATGAACTGATCATAAGATGACCTCATTCTATCCATAAATATGGATAAACAATCCACTAAAATGGGACAAATAAATTGTGGAGCAACACAAATAAATATATATAACAAAATAGTTTCCATAATGCAACATATCTTACATTAAAAAATACTCTTATTTTTAGATAGACGTAAATTACAATGATCTTCTCTAAAGTTTCGCATAATTATAAATACTTTTTCGTTATTTGAAAAATTACTAATACTCCCTGATTTTAACGACTGTCTAACAATTTGCTCAATTCATTTGATTTTCATCCATTTTTTATGATGAACTGACCAAAATACCTTGACGGATTAAAAATTATATTTTTAAATTTTTTATTATTTTTTTGGACCAAGTGGATAATTTTTTATAATTTTTAAATTTTTTTCATCCACTTCATTCAAAATTTTTATAGGTTTTGATTTTTTTAAAAAATAAAAAAAATACAATAATGGTAAAGTTGACAATTTCATACCTTCATCCAAAAATTACATAATTTTTGCAAATATCAAAAAAATATTTATAATTTTCAAATAATAAAAAAATATTTATAATTATGATAAATTTCGAGCGATGGTTGGTTTTATTTATCATTTTATATGTGACTTGTAGAAAGAAGCAATTATAAAGCTCTTCAATTATAAAGCTCTTGTCTTCATGTGTCCTCTACTGATAGTGATCATTGTCAATCATCAATCAGAATCTTTCACAAAGTCTATTTTTTTTATCAGATCACCTTTTAGACCATCGCCCAAAGACTTTTTGTCCTTTTGACATTCTTCTTTCAAGAATGCGCTTTTGTCGGGTTTCACTCTCCCCTCTCACGTTTCTCTTCTTTTAAAAAATATACAAATTATCTTTTCTGTAGAAATAATAATATTTTTTAATTAATATGTTAAAAACAATTAAAAATATATAGTCAGAAAACTGTTTAGATCATATTTAAATTTAATATTTTTAATCAAGTACTTTAAGAATAATGGGTTTCTCTATTAAATAATAGAAAATGAAAATATCACATTTGGGTTTCAAAACAAATGATCCCTTTATATCAGCTATAGTTTAAATTCTGACGTGGAAATAACTGTATCTGTGATTGATTGTTTTGATTAAGGGGTGTTGTTAAAAAATTAAATTAAGAGAGTGTTCAGCTAAGCTGAATAAAGGAGCTTATAAGGTCACCCAAACACGGACTATTTTTTTTTAAATTATAATTTAAATTAAATTGAACAAAAGTATTTGCCTTGACAATATAATTTTTTATTATGTTTATTTAAAATTAAATTAAAATAAACTGAAAAATATTAATTAGTGAGAACGTGCTTGTTGCATTATAAGATATTTTTATAAATTAAATTAAATTATAATTTAAATTAAATTGAACAAAAGTATTTGCCTTGACAATATAATTTTTTATTATGTTTATTTAAAATTAAAATAAACTGAAACCTATTAATTAGTGAGAACGTGCTTGTTGCATTATAAGATATTTTTATAAAAAAAAAAGTTGAATTTTTTTAACAATTTATTTTTCCTAACTTTTTTTTTTTCGGGATATACAACATCCTAATAATGTCTAAAATCTATCAATTATCGAGGTCATTAAGTAATTTTATTAAAAAAAAAAAACTTTCACATAAATCTTTTTCTGCTTATTCAAATTTTATATTTTAATTATTTGTTGGTATTTTTTAGAATATAATAATTTTAAAAAATTGCCTACATTCAAATAGTAAACTTGATGGAAAAGTAAAAGTAACATCAATACAAATAAAGATATTAAAACGAAATTAATGTCGACATATAATCATTCCCACTTTGTTAAACCAAGATTTCATAAACAAAAAGATACTTTTGTAATGTTTATCATCACATTATAAAAAAATTAAATTTTTGCTATATTATGAATAACCACAATATGAAAATCGTGATAAATTAATACTATTAATATAGTTAAAAAAATCAAAGCTATAATTTAAATTTTTAAAACGATAATCAATATTTATCATGATTTTTAGCCATAATCGATGCATTTGCCATGATTTTAGCTATAATTAATATTTTCACCACATTGCCGAGACAACAAATAGGTTTATAAGGTGAATAGCAATTTATCCCCATGTGATATTGAAAATGAATACATTAACCCCCTATGAAAAAAATATAGCAATTTATCCCCCATGTACTTTTTAACATGAAGCAATTTACCCGCTTATACAGTGAGGTAAATTGGTCCATTTTAAAACTCATATGAAAGATAAATTAATGTATTTTAAAAAATATAGAGAAGTAAATTGCTATTTATTTTTTTATAAGAGATAATTTGCTCATTTACGATATCATATTTGCATTTATTCCTTTACCACAATTTTTATTTTTTTAATTATAATAATTAATCATAAGCAAAAAATTATATTTGTTCTTATGGCACTGTCTAGAGAACTGAAAAAAATACGGGAAGGAAAAGCAGAAATTTGAATATAATTAATGAACATAATTGTCTGGCTCATCATTTGAAACAAAAAATCAAATTACAGAAGAAGAGCTTCCCAGATTTCAGAAAAGACTTGAATGATGACTTTATGATGATGATAAGAGTTTAGAGACAGAAAACTGCGCAACAAATTCTCCAAATCTTTTGCTTCAAACAACTGTTTCTCCACAATCATTTCCACCATGGATGTCCTGAAATCACTGTAGGGATCACTCGAGCGCTTCACCACCGCCAAGCTGTCTTGCACCGCTGGCTCAGCCGCCGTCCTCCGCCGTGTGCCCGTCGAGGGAAGAAAACTTGCCCTGTCATCCTCCTCTTCTTCTTCTTCATCGCTGCTGAACAACCCATTGTACTTGCATTCCGGGAACTGTGCAAATCCTGAATACTTCTTGTTGTACGCTATGGAGCGGCCCTTCTTCTTGTTTGTGGGCTTTTTCTTCTCTTTGGGAATTCCATAGAGAGGTGAGATGATGGGAGAAGCTGGTGGGCATTTCCGACCGTCCACATCAGAGGAAAAAAAATGGAGTTTGCTTCTCAAGAAATAGCTTTTTTCCGGCATTAATGGTGAGAAGCTGAATGGGCTACGAGGTTGTGGGGAGAAGAGCTCGACCAACTGGTAGTGTTGGCGGCCGTGATGGGTCTCAATGACGTCAGAGATTTGATCTTTGGATTTGCATGAGCCGAGGGGTGATCGGAAAATGCGGCAGATACGGATTTTGAGACGGTTCTCCGCCATGGGGGTGGGAGAAGGTTGACTGCCAAGTTTCTTTCTTGTAAGAAAGAGCAGCTGCTAGTCGGCAAATTTAAGGAGGAGAATATAAGCTGAGGAGAGAGAGTAGGGGGAGGAGAGAGAAAGAATTTGATTATTGAAAATAATAGAGAGTTTTGATTGTCATTAAAAATTCATAAGCACTTTTTGCCGTTTTCGTCTTCATTCTTGTCCCCATTAGACTTAATCGAGGTAGTATATATATTGATATCCTCGAACTCCGTTAAAGCGGGTGATTACTTTTTGTAGGTATAAAAGTTTGATTTTTGAATTTGTATTGAGTTATGTTGTGGGAAAAATACAAATAATTTATCTTTGACATAATTACGCTCTCTTTCCTTAAATTTTAATGTAATTATACCTCTATCACTCTAACAAATAAATCTATTTGTTAGTCAACCTTCACTTAATTGGTATTTACCTTAGATTATTTATTACTAACTTATTGTAGTTCAAACAATTTTTTTCGACTAAACTACCTTTATAATTGTGAAGATATACCCCCCTCACATGCATTAATGCGTGAAGACGTATAAAGATAATTTGATAAAAAAATTATTTGACTTGTAATAAATCAATAATAAGTTAATCGGGAGTAAATATATTTTTTTTTATTAATATTAGCAAATTCAATGAATTTTAACTAATGAAAGAACTTATTTATTAGACATAAACAAACCTCACGAGTGATATTTCTCGCACATAAAATACATGTAATATTTATGACTGGTGTGATCCTTTGTCTATTAAAAGAATGAGTTTTATGATAGTTTTTGATATTTTGAGGTGCAAAAATATCATTTTTATCTGTATTGAGAACACCTTCAAACATTTTAAACTACCAATCCCCATATCTCGTCATGGGTAGTATGTGTCTATTAAGTTACTATAACATAGACTTATTGAACAAATGGAGTAATCGTCCACACCACAATCTAGCTTTCTTCACACATAATCAAGATACATTCACTCATGCTCATAATATTCATCAACTTGATTCATCTTAATATTAATGATTTTATGATCACTAAGACATATGATGTGTGATGCACCTGTAGAAATATATTTTTTAAAGATAGATAAATATATATATATATGTATGTATATTATTTATAGTTAGTTGTATTAGGCTAAATTTTATTTTACCCCCTGTGTTTTGTTAAATTAGTAAAAAATCCCTTGTGTTTTGAAAATAGGCAAAAATCCCCCTCCTGTTTTTAAAATCCCAGCAAAAAAAAAATATATATATTCTGTTAACAATTGACGGAATGTGGCATGCACGGGCCGGTGGTGCGCTTGGTTGTTGGTTTCTGGTGTTTTGGTCAATATTTTAGGGCATTTTGGACTAAAATATTCTTTATATGCTTATATAAGAGACTGACGTTTTTTTGACTTGTTTTGTGTGCCTTTTTTTGGCATTATGACTAAAATATGAAATAAATTATATTTAAATTTATTATTATTATGTTTTATTTCAAAAACTTTTAAAAATACCAAAAAAGATAAAAATATATTTTTTATACATATTTATATACATTATTTTCCTATTAAATATAAAATGATGGCAGATATTCTTGGAGTCACCTTGGTTATGAGGCATGAGAAGTATTTCGGGCTACCAGAGGTTGCTAGGAGATCACGAGGAGAACTGTTTCAAGGAATTAAGGATCGAGAGTGGAGTCGGATCCAGGGTTGGAATACTAAACTACTTTCGTAAGCATGTCGGGTGTATTGATCAAAGTCGTGCTGCAATCAATTCCTACTTATTTTATATCATGCTTTCAACTGTCGGACTATTTTCTACATGACATAGAAACAATGTTAGCCAATTCCTGGTGGCATAGTGATGTGTGATTAAGAGGAGATACAAGGAAAATGTGAAAAATGCCCTTCATTAAGGGCATTATAGTCATTTAAGCAAGGATCCGTGCCTCTTCCATCGGTCGGGTCGCAAGGACCCGACCCGGATCCGTCTGCCCTCGAAAACCCGATAATTATAGCCGTCTGATCATAGACGCGGGCCAGTAGGATGAGACCACGTGGCTGGTCAGCGCCACCCTGTTGAGTCCTATATATAGACCCGAAACCCGTCATTAAAGGTAACTATTCTGCATTTATTGAGATCGAACTTTGAGATAGTACACTTTTCTCTCGATCAACCTAACTTGAGCGTCGGAGGGTCATTGTCGGGGACGTGCCCGACGAGCTCACAGTTCTTGTTTTATTCTCAGGGAACCCAAAATCTGATCTTGGAGGAGTTAGCTCTCTGTGTCGAGATTGTTTCTCGAGATCGCTGAATTCGACCTGGATCACATAGTAAGGAGAAGCGACACACTCATTGGATAGGTTGGCGTAAGATGTGTAGAGAACATAACTTTAGTAGAGTCATATGTTTTAGTGGGTAGCTTACAAGTGTGAAATGTCTATGTTTAGCTGCTAGTTTAGTTGACATCCAATTCTGTATCCAAAGATTGCTAGTCACTTTGGTTTTAGTTAATATAATTTTATGTTATTTTGTATTTCATCTTTATTCCAAACATAGTTATGATATTACCATATATAATATTTTATCTTGGAACTTATTTCCTATTTTTTTATATAGTGTTTGTAGTTTATACTGTTACAAATAAGTCAAATTGGTACTACACCTACAAGTTATTACCACGTGAAAACATTTACTGATACACATAAGTTGGTGACATATAAAAAGATAAAAGAAGTTCAAAAATTGCACAAAATTAATATATTTATGAGTATTTAATTGTCATCCTTTTGTTACTAAGTCCTTAAAATATATACCACCGCATAATATATAGGGTATAAAATACTTTTATCATTGGATACATCGTTGAGACAGCTGATTGGTTACTTCGCCAATAAAAATTTCAGTTTAAAGAACTCTAATTTTATCCACGTTAGTAATTTTCAACAAAACTCTAATTTTATCCACGTCAGCAATTTTCAACAAAATATAAACTCTGACACCCAGAGTTCTCTAATTATTAAAAATTATTAAATTATGAGTCATATTTACCACTCATGCAGCACTAACATATAAGGTAGTAAATAGAATTGAACCTAAAGATAAATATATTTATACAATGAACTCACTCTTCCTCATTTTCCACAAATTTTCTACAAAAACAACTTTGTCTTACTACTACGATTTTCGAGCATCACAAGGCCGCTCTTTGTCCTCGAACAACTCCCCGATCTCCTCCAAACTCTTGCCTCTCGTCTCAGGCAGTAAGAAGTAAAAGTAAACGGTCCCTACGGCCATAATCCCAGCAAGCACAAAAAATGTTCCCCCAAAGCTAATCTTCTTTGAAATGCTGAGAAACGTCATGGCCACCACCCCACTCACCAGCCTGTTCACCGACACCGCCAAAGCAGCACCCTGCGCCCTCAATCGCATCGGGAAAATCTCGGAGGAATACACCCACGTAATAGGCCCGAGCCCGATCGAGAAGAACGAAACATCAGCACAAACTGTCAGCACGCACAATGCTATGGCCCAAGTAGGTTTATGGGTTCTGTGCTCAAGAAATTTGGACCCGAGACCGAGCCCGGAGAGGGAGACTGCCATCCCCATTGAGCCCAATATCAGTAGAGGCCTCCGCCCGTAATGGTCCAAGAAAAGTGCAGATATCAAAACAAAGGAGGTCTTGGCTATCCCCATGATGACTGTCACCCCAACGAGGCCTCTCCGGTTGTGGATTCCGGCGGCTTTGAACACTTCCGGCGTGTAGTACACCACCGCGTCGTTGCCGGAGGCCTGCATGAAGAAGTTGATCCCTATAGCCGCCACCAGAATGCGACGGAGCGGCCTTGAAGGTCTCAACAGCTCCTTCCAAACACCTTGCCCATGCCAACTACTAGAAGCTAGATTTTCTTGACTTGATGCAGCGGCTTTGGTGATCTCTTCGAGTCTCGCCTCCGCCTCTTCTTCGCTCTCCGAGGTTCTTCGGAGCACCCTTTTGGCCTCTCGCGTCCGCCCTTTCATGATCAGCCACCGTGGCGACTCCGGCATGGCCATGACGCCGCAGGCAATGGCGACGGCAGGGACGGCAGCGAGGCCGAGCATCAGCCGCCAGTTGATGCGCGGCGAAAGACCGGATAATCCGTAGTTGACGATGTATCCTAGTAAAATTCCCACATTGATGAATACTTCCGGGAGGGAGGTCAAGAAGCCGCGGGTTACGGCGGGAGAAACCTCCGCAGTGTAAACCGGAGCAATCATGAGAGAATAACCTACTCCAACGCCAGAGACGACCCGTCCGGCAACGAGAAAGGGGTAAGATGGGGCGAGGCCCATTAGAAGAGCGCCAATGAAGAAGGTCGCTGCCGCCAAGACAATGGTGTAGCGCCGCCCAATCCAGTCGGAAGTCTTGCCGGAGGCTAATGAACCGATCAAGGAGAAGACATTCAAAGAACCCACCAAAACCTCCTCCTGAACTGATGAAATCCTGAAGTTTTCTTTGATGAAAAGCGCAGCGCCGCTCATGACACCAATATCTACAAACCAGTCGATCGATGTACAAAAATGGGATCAAAGTACACAAATTCAGAAGTAAACAGGAGAATTCAAGACTGATATATCATGATTACCATAACCCAATAGAACGGAGTTGGTGGAAGCCAAAAGGGCACAGGCAAGGGCGTACTTGTTGAGGCGAGCCCTTCCCCTCTGTCGGGAATCCATTGGAATTCCGATCAAACCTGAACAGGGATTTCTGTAGTTTGTATGTATCAAACCCAGGGCGAAATTAATGACAATCCCGTTTGGGTTTGAGAACAGATTGAGCAGAGGATTGAAAGGGATAGTACTAAAACCTGGCAGTAATGAAGGATGTAATGCCACGTGGAGATGGAGATATGAAAGGGATATAAATGGTGGCACGAAAGATCACAATGACAAGATTTTGGGATGTGGGGAACTCAACTCCTTTTCCTTTTTTCTTTTACTTTTTCTT
>NC_026149.1:5747257-5782393 GCF_000512975.1 Sesamum indicum | reverse complement strand
AAATTAGAATCAATTATATAACAAGTGTAATATATTTGTTATATTATTAGTGTACAGTTGAAGAAATATGAATAATTAGTTTAATTTGTCCAAATCTGATTCGAGAAAGAATTTTTCGTATATTGTTTATCTTATTTGTATAGCTCTTGATATTCCAAAATAATTGGTCTAAGAGTAGGATATTATGCTAATTGGATTTTTATAGAGAAAATTGTATTTTGATCCCAAAATATAGGATGATTTGCCGTACTTTTTGAAATCGTCAATATTTAGTCTCATACTTTAGAAAAATAATTGATCTCTCAAATTAAATTCTGCATTTGAAACAATATATTATATACATTCGTCAATCTTATATTTATAGAAAATTATATTTCTTTTACAATTATCTTTAATTATAGATATATTTAATTAATATTTTATTTACAACTAATTATTTTGTAGTGATTTTATTAAAAAAAAAAAAAAGAAGTTTATCGAGCTCGACTCGATAGGAAATGAGCTTATGAGCTTGAGCTCATATTATTTATATATGCTTCGAGCTCGAGCTCGAATTCGAACATCTTTCTTAAAAATTTGTCGAGCTCAAGCTTACAATAAAATTTTTGAACTCAACCTCAAACCAAAATATTTGATCGAGTTCTATTTGAGATCGACTCATCTACACCCCCACCGCTCGTACCCAAACATGATGACGAAATTGGCTAGCAGCCTCAACACGATACTGCTAACATGCCCAGGAAAAGTGGAATGCAGCTGGTAGCATGCCTCTATCGCCTCCCTTGAAAGCGGGAGACGGGCAATAGAAGTTGGAATGCCTATCCTGATAGAATCTGTTACTTTCGACACTCACACATATTGAACTACACTTCACTAGTCTTGCTTAATTTCAATTATTTTATGTTGATTATATTACCGACTTGAGCGTTAAAAGTGCTGATTTTTGGAAATGTTCGTAAAAAATTTTACTTTTTAAAGAAGTAATTTTTATAGAAAAAATTGAAAGCTGTAGAAATTTAAAAATAGGTAGTATTCGTAAAAAGAGTGCAAAGCAAAGACAAGCTAAATTGAGTATACAGAGTTTGGAAAAAAATTACTTGTAAAACAAACTTAATTATTTAAAAACCATTTTGTCAACATATGTTAAAGAGATACTATTTCGTTTAATATTTGCACTTATTTTTTGTTAATAATAATTTTTTTCTCAAAAGTAATACATTTTATTTCAATTATTATATGTCTTTTATTTAATTTTTATAATTATTTATCATTTATATTATTATAATATTGAATATGATTTAAAAAAATAGGTTTTAATTTAATAATACTCTCACTAAGTAATACAATTATTCATTCATACACAATAAATAAACTTACATATATGATTGCCAAAAAAATATTTTTTTATTAATTAATCACAGAAATTTAATTTATATTTTTTGTAGATATGAGGATATTATCAGATAATAAAATATAGCAATTATAAAACTTAAATATTGAATTATATAAAAAAATCATAGAAAAAACTACATTTTGAAATATTAGTATTGTTGTAAAAGTAAAAATGTGTTTAAAATAAAATTAAGTCGAATAAGTGAAATCATAGTGCGAGAATTCTTGAATCTCATCAAGTTGCCTCACTTTAGCTCCACAAGCTAAGCTTTATAACCTATCCCAATGTCTATGCATATAGTGCAAGAATTCTTGAATCTCATCAAGTTGCCTCACCTTAGCTCCACAAAACACCAGCGTGCCATCCGCAAATAGCAAATGAGAAATACGTGGTGCATGTTGAGGTACTACCATCCCCATCAAACATCCCCTAAGTTCGACTTCCTATAACAAACATGAAAATAACTCGGCACAAATAAATAAATAAGGTGACAAGGGATCACCCTGGCGCATCCCACGTTGCGGCAAAAAGAAACTGGATTGAGAACAATTTAATGTAAGTAAATATGAAACAGTAGTCACAAGCATCATAATAAGATCAATAAAAAAAACCAACAAAATCCTAATGAAGACGAACATGCATAAGAAAGATCGATCCAACTCGGTATAAGCTTTGCATGTCAAATTTGAAGGCCACATAGCTCCCTCTTGACTGATGATTCAATTCAAACCCAAGCAACACATTATCAGTCGTAAGTGGAATTGATATAAAAGCAAATTGTGTTGTCAAGATATTAGAAGCTAGAGGATGATTTCTCTAGAACTATTTGTACATGTTTGACATATATAGTTTTAAATGTTAAAATTAGACTAGTGATTTTCTTATTTATATTTATGATTTATCAAAACTAATTCTTACACAACGTTATATCTTCTATATGTATTTTCTGTAACATTTTCTCAAATTTATACAATGTCAGACAGAGAGAATCTCATAAATCTACCTCTGAGGACTTCAAATTGTTGGAAAATATCTAAAATGATAAAATTTCATTTTAAAATTGCTGTCCACTATGGGAAGCATATAAGAAAGGAACAACATCATCGAAAGAAAGGCCCTGGAAAAACGTAGGAGAGGGTCGAAGATCTCTATAAGTACAATAAAAGATGCATAGCAGGAACCTGCCTAGAAGATTTATCTCATTCATTAAGGGCATGTGCCCTTCAACGATAAACAGTCCCACAGACTATTAAGAACAATTTTCAATCCATGGGAGATAATACAATATGTACAAGACATGCTTTGCTACTAGCATACTTAATCACATTGGCTGAGTGCTATCAACATAAAGAAATAAGTGTGAGGCCACATTGGAAACCCAATTTACAGTGGTACCAAAAAATAGTTCCCAAAACCAGAGATCCAGTGCAAGGATTGAAGAGAAGATCAGCAGTGCAAGAGTTTGATACCGGTTTAAGGGCCAGCCGAAGACTTGGGCTAATTGTTTTAGGAAAGGAAAAGAACTACTTGTAAGATTCTTGTTTCTGATGGACCATGCTGTTATCCACTGTACCTGGGAGGGAACGAGATCAAATTCCTCTCTCAGACGGCGTCCCAAATCTGGCATGTGCCCACCCCCATATAATATAGCAATCTTATTGTTCCCATCATCAATTGCTCGATGTAACGCTTCAGTAGCTGCTCGGTTTCTTTCACCAATAATAACAGATTTCTCTTCCACATCAGCTGTCAACTGTGTGAACCTAAGAACAGCAACAATGGTTTCAAGTACATTCGGAAAGAGAGATAAATGGAGAAGAACAATGGTATTCTATTGAGACACATCCACATCTTAAGAAAATAAATGCTTTTCTGTTTGAGACAAATATTCATTTTATTTCTCATGACTGTAACAAGGCACATGGTTTCTGATATTTAAGTATCTAGAAAAGTAACAATAGAAGCGCCTGCTGAAGACTTCCATTTTATTTCTTAGCTTGTGTATTACTTCTATTTTTAAGAGTTCATACCAATAAATCCTTCTGAACTTGATCAAGAAACTAAGTTGACCTTCCACCTCTTGCTCTCGAATGCATGCGGTCCATGTTGATCACTTAAATTTATATAGCAGACAAGATTTGTCTAGCTATGTCCTATTTGCATGCTGAATATATCAATTCAATATGCTTAAGCTTAAGATCCCATCTTAAACTCAGTCTAGAATAAGCTAGGGTTGATCTCAAGTTCTATAAAAAAGGTCTGTTTCACATAGGAGTTCGACTTGCTAGCATGAACACCCATAAAACCACTGAGATAGCCAGTGCCAACGCACTCACCATGATCATCAAGGTTCCGTCGACCATGTTGTGTGCTTTTAGAGGCAATATTAACAAGCCAGGTTATTGCCCATACATCATCCGCAATTAGGGTCTGTCACAGTGTGTCTTTGATGGCCACTTGACACACATAATTTAACCCCAATGACACTGCTGCCAGAATCTAACCGCCAAAGGGTTCCTCTAACTCCAATGATAACTCTAAGACCTCCTTTCAGACACTAGAATCATAATTTAGTTTCCAAAGACAGCATGGTACTGTTTGGATAATGCCCACAACTGTCCAACAGGCACATGAAGAAGGCTGGCCAAGTATTCCCGCAGTAGACTTGGCAAACAAAAGCCGATCAAAGAGGGTAGACAATATAAAACCCAAAAATTATTATGTATTCACATTTCGCATTCCAACTTTGAAAGACCAGGTATGACCTACACTGAAGCTCACAACATAGCCATAAGCTACTCCAAGGTTAAAATCTACCAGATTCTCGACTAATGAGATATTAACCTCACAATATTCGAGAAATAAAATCCTCAAAAAGTAACCATTGAGCCTAGCAAACCTGAAACTTGGTATGGAGCATCTCTTTTACATCTCAGGAATTACCAACTAAAGTAATTTCTAGGTTGTTGCGTGCTAAAAGTGATGCAAGCAGAGGGTCTGGGCAGGACCATTCATCCACCCTAAGTCCACAATTATAGCATTTAAATCTTGATCTTAGTGTTTAAGGTCATGTGAGTTAAATTTTTAAGAATGATATTCAGTATTAGAAGAAAAGGTAAATGTTAAAAGGAAGAGAAACAGGAAGCACCAGGAAAAGGAAGAGAGACCAATAGTGAGAAGAGAAGAAAATTGGCTTTTACGAGGCGCAATAAAAATATTAAAACTAGCTTAAGTAAATGAAAGGGCAGTTAATCTTAGATTCTGTCAGCTTCATTTGACACTTATTTTATTCCTTGTCTAATTTCTAACACCATATTAATAATTCTAGTTTTCTATTATTTTATTAAAATCTATGAAATTGCTATAATTTTCTATAATCATATACATAACATCAAGATTTTCTCTTATTCATTTTTTTAGACACTTTAGTTGAGCTGAGACTAGTTTATCCTTTTACTTGTTTTATGTGTGAGTATAACTTGTTTACATTAAACTATACAGAAAGTTTTTCAACCATTTAACTAGTCACCAAAATATGTAAATCCTGGTTCAGCCACTGCTTGCTCAGTACCTGTGTCCACATTTGCTGGCCAGCTCACTGTTACTCCTTGGTCATCTGGTCAAGGCCCTTGCATTTCCAGGGCACCATGTCTTCACCATTGCATTTATACGGCGAGGACTTCTAAAAGGTTATCAGAATGTGAAAAATAGAACAAGATAAATCAGATTTTGGTATCTTGACCTTACATATCTTTTTGCATGTCATAAGTGTCTGATTCCATCACTTTTATGTAGCCTATTTATACTATGTTGAAAATAATTCTTGGTTCTTAGTATTTGTCTCTCCCCTCTTCATCATCCCAGTTTAGCAGTTTGTTGCATTTCTCAGCTTAGGCTAGGTTTTCTATTGCGCACGGTGGATTACTTTATCATTCTTTATAGTCTTACTTCATTAGTAGATTAAGATAAATACTGCTTCATTTCATATTCAAATTCTTACAATCTTTGTTTAGCCAGACATGGACTATTGCTGTTCCAAGTATTTTGCTTTTGTGTCCAGCATCACCTAATTCTGACCAACATTTCTCCCTAGCTCAACCAAACAGCACCATTGAATTTTCCTATTTACGAGTTTCTTCTTCTGGACAGTGAAAGCCCTTCTGGTTCAAAGACTTGTGATATTCCTTCTTCTATCAGTTTGCCATTGTTGGCAGAAAAAATCGCTTGACTGACATAAAACTCTGGTGAATAACCTTCTCATTCTTCTCTTATCTGTTCCTCAACAATCTGAAATTACAACTGTTTCGCAGAACGACAATTATGTCAAGAGTGGCAACATTTTTCATATCAAGGTCAAAGAAAATGACAGCTACTTCACCTTTTTATTAAACTTACCACATGAAAGGATGTTTTGTGCAAGCATGTGAAACCAAGGGACTCGATATCGACTCAACTTAATCTTGTTTTTATGTTTCCATATCTGAGAAAGTCTCAGAGGATTTAAGAGAAAGAAGCATCCGAAGTTGCTCTTAGAACTTCACAACATCAAAGAGTGATGCTTCTGAGAGGTTCTCATTTGATCAAATCATCATATACAAAGCTTGTAAACAATAATTCATCAACAATCCAAAACTCAAACAGTGATTTATTTTGAACTAAGGAATTATAACGGACCAAAACCATCAAAGAAAAACAAATTCTGAGAGGGAAAAAGTTAGCAAAAAAAGGCTTCGAAAGCCATCCACAATTAACCTAAGTAGTTATAAAACCCTCATTATATAATCACTCTTTTATGATGCTCAAGTCGTGTGTTACAAGAAATAAGCAACTCAGACCTTAGGTCTTTCTATTTTTTTAAAGATTTACTTCTTATCTCTGCTTTTGTTGGGAACCCTTAGTCGCTATGATTAATTTAAAAGATCCCTTCGCTAAATGCAAATCCTTAATCCAAACGCTACTTGAAGTGATCCTCTGATACACTTCATCTACATTCCATTAAACCTGACTTTTTCTTCCTCTAGATTCAACCCACCAATTTTCATTTCCTAAATCACTAAAGCAGCTCTCAAGATAATCAATATCAACATGTTGAGCTCAGCCAGGAAGCAGAAGGATATCAACAAGGAGTCAGACCCCATGCAACTTAAGCATAAGATAACTTTCAGTCAGCTCTGTCCATCTGTTCTTTCGGTTTTAAAATTCAAAAGCCCTTTTGAACAAGTATACTAGGTAAAATGGAAGCCTACTTTTGGGTCTGATTGTTGTGATTTATTTATCCAGTAATTCTCTGATCTATATTCTCAACACACGAAGAAAGAAACAATGTGGAATCAAGACAGGTTAATAGTTAAGTGATTGCTACAGTAAAATTGTTGAATGCTGATACAAGTAAGGAAGGTTCGCATAATTTTATTCACAAATGAGACATGCAGCAACTTAGATAAGATGTATAAACCTGCGCAAAAAATTAATAATCTATAAACTAGGAACTAGAAACATTCAGGATAATCACCAAAAGAGAAAAACAAAAAAGCAACTCAGTTTTACACATTTTAGCACTTACTCAGATGTTAGCCTCTTTGCTAGAAAAACTTTCATTGCCGCACCAAAGTCAAGCCTGGACAAGGCTTCCAATTCAGGAAATTCGGCTTGAGTTCCCACATCTGCGCAAACACTTCCAATGATGAGAAGACCAACAAGGGGCATTGGTACAACACGGGAGGCCCATAAAAGTTTGGATCTCCAAGGACCAAGATCCTCTCGAACAGGTGTAGGCTGCACTATGGCTTTAGTGGATCTAAGTGTCATATCTCTGGCAAATGTGAAGAAGCTCTCACCCTTTTCCAGCTGAAATGGATCAGGTAACAGATTTTGGAATCAGCAGATGAAAACATTTATTTTGTGAAGACAGAAAATAAAACCAGCAGAAACTGCTGTTGAAACTCATAGCAGTTACAGTAAATTTTTCTGAACCATCATTTAACTAGCCAAATTATCTAAAGAGAACATGTCAATCTTGTCAACTTTAGAGAAGGAACCAAATATATGGGGAAATCAGCAATTAAAACTTGATAAAAGGGTTAGTAAGCAGTAGCCTTTGTTGTTATCTTTCCAACTATTGTTATTTCCATTTACTGCAGTTATGTTGTCACATCATTGTCTTTTAATATTTCAATATATTAAATAAAAATATGCCTCGAGCAAAATAAATTACCTAGGCTACCATGGTGCAACGGTACCTGAAGTAATTTGAAAGTTTCAAAGTCAAGATCTGCATGGTACCAGTTTTCAGCCTGGTAATCAAGACAATCTAGCTGAAAATCGAGCATAAGCAGTTTAGCCATCTGCCGCTGAATGCATCCAAGTACATTAAATCCTCGTAAATATGAGCCCTTAAGTTTCTTTCTAGCCTCAGGGTTTCTTCTGTTTTCTAAACTTTCTCTGCTAGCAACCATCTCATAAAGAACACAATCATATGGCTCAAGTACTTTTTGCAGTGTAGTGAAGTACCTGCAAAGACATGCCCCTCAGACCTTTTCTAGCAGGTAATAAGCAGGTGCATTAGCAAGAAGATCAAAGTACAATTAACACACAGCTCCCATCTTTCACCGACACCACTTTTTCATTCTTTCTTGTTCCAATTTCCGAGTAAAACAGACAATGAGAAGTGAAAATTTGGACATTTTAACTACACTGCCAAAATGAGTCCTTGGAATATGCTTATGACCATGCAGTTTGCCAGCAAGGGGTTTTTCTTCTGATGTGAAGCACCTTGAAAACAATACTTCACCTTAAATTCACCACATGCTACAATAGCTAGTGAGAAGTTATTTTTCATTAATATAAAATCTATACATGAATAGAGAAATATATAGCAAAAAAGTCGCAGAAAAATTTTCCACGAAGCTTCAACCATCTTCATGTCCTTGTTCTAATCAGCTTAACATCATCAATATAAAACCAAATGAAACAAAGGCTCAGTTCCCAGCAACAAAATCTTAAGCATTTTGTAACTCAGGAGAAACACAGGAAAAGAGAATGCAAACAGAAAAAAATACTTAAACAAATGCATATAGTCCTCGACATAGCAAGATTATTGCATATAGCTAATACATTGTATTAATAGCACAAATGATATCCATCATCAGACCCAGTTAGTGAGTCCTATAACAGAAAAGCTTGATGTCGGTCCCTCTAGGCTCCAGTTAAAAAAACACACAAAAATCTTGCCATGCAATGATGCATTCTTGAAATAGGAAATGCTTTCCATGTGTGCACATATATATACAGTTCCATTTGCTGATCAAGGGAGAGACCACAGGTCAGACAAGGTGCTACAGATCCAGAGTGACCAAGGCATTTCAAATATGACCAGCTTACTAGCACTTTCAAATGATAATAAAACTCCAACATCCCCTTGACATTAAGCGGCACTTAAAAGTCAAATTATCATATAGAAAGACGAATGCTGTATGTTCATTTTCATTTTTTTGAAATACTTCCGCTGTCCCGACTTCATCACATGGTAGAATTTTTCATGTAGCCTCATATCTCAAGGGTTTGGGGGTAGCATAAGGGTGCAAACTGCTCGAGCTCGAAAAACTTGAATGCAGTTGCCCAGCATTTAATTTTGAGCTCAAGCTCCACGAGTTCTTTTTGAATGGCTTGAACTCAAGCTGAAGCTCAGTCATGCAAAAAGTACATAAATTAGAATTTGAATTAGAAAATGATTTCAAAAAATCAAAATCCTTTTCAAAAATATATATAAAGGAATTAGTTTGACAATAGAACTTTTTATTTTGACTTCAATTTAAAAGGGAATTCTTAGTTTTATATCAACAAGCAAGATAACTCCAAGAACTAGATCCACAATGGAAATGAATCTAGATATTAATATGCTTTTTATAAGTAATTGTTCAAAAGATTTAAAAAGGATAAACGGATGAGGCCATTCATTTAACTCATAATTTGTTTGCTTGATAAAAGAAATAAAAATATTATCAGTTTATAAATGGCAATAAACTTGGGAAAGATTTAGAAATATGGATCAAATCATATTCGCAATAGGTAGCTTCATACAGTTATATATGAATTAAATTAAAAGGAAATAAATATGAAAAACTTCCATTAATTGTTGTTGTAAATCATACAAATAATTGTCAGGATAAAATTCTCTGTTTGAACTAAGACATAGAATAAGTTAATCACAAGTTTACAAGGATTATACACACATATATATACTGGTAAAATATATATAAATATTCACTAGATAAGTATGAAAAATTATTAACTTTAAGAATGTGGATGTTTTAATTTCATTCCCGAAAAAACATTTTGGACTGAATTATGAAAAGATATAAGCGATTGTATATATAAAACATTTCAGATTGGACGGAAAATGAGAATACAATGGAAATTGATATTAACGAAGAAAAATAAAAATCTTGTTACATTATATTAAATAAGTTTTTAAAAAATAGGAAAAACTCACAAAAAAGAGGCAAAAGAGCTTGACGTTGACCAACAAAAGTCCCAATGTGATCTATCAAGCCAACTAGATTCATTTTCAGCACCTACAGTAGCATGAAGCAAAATTCATACAGCAAAACTCCAGGAAGAGAAATAGAAGAATGTAGTCAACTTGGTAGGAGCAGTGTGGTGCTGACCTATTCTTGCAATAGGAACTTCAGACTTGTACAAGTGTTTTGTATAAATACATATATTTTTGTTATCAATCAGAAATAGAACAATAGTGTAACAAACTGAATAAAAGGAATCACTAGGGTAATCTAGATTAACTTCTGCTTATAGTTTCAGAAAATGTTTTATGAAAATGCTGTAAAATTCCCTCTTCCTTTCATTTAACTCTTACCAAAAAAAATGAAAATTTGTTTATAAGAGAGGGTTGCAAGAATCTAGGAATTGACTCCATAGGTAAATTTAACACTTCCCTTGAAATTACACGATTTGGTCACTTGCTTTCAAATTTATATTAAGAATCGGTTTCTGAAAATGGAACCTTCTACAAAAATGGGATTTAGGTGTTAAAACTCTTGTTGAAGAGAGGTGTTGGCTTCTGAAAATACTTGCAGAAATAATCTCAAAATGAAAAAACATTTCAGCATGATAAAAGCAAGAAAACATGCGAACATGATGAATACGACATACTAAAGCAGGTTTAAGACAATAAAGACGATACTGAACAACATTACAAACAATATGACTAATTTGGCAAACACAATGAGACTCAAATCAATATATAATTTTCTAGACTATAACAAATTGGAATTTGAGTCAAATCTGAAAAGAAAGAGAGATGGTGTTCACATGCGCAAGCAGACAAGCTAATACATAGAGAAGAGAAGAGAAGAGAATGATGAACAGCCTACCACTGAAATCTTAATGCTGCGTCCAAATTGGAGCAGAGGAATAAAATCCATAGTATTACTATGCCATGAAGAGTTCCATGACCTAGCTATTAAACTGTATCATACTAGAATGAAATAACATGAAGGGCGTACTAAGCTACGAGCTGATTGTTCAAAAAATATCAATGAAGTTAGTTGCGGGTTTTATAATATTTACGTAAGCAAAATATTTCACCATAACTGTCTTTTCCTCATGCATAATAGTATCAAGTCTATATACTCATGCTGAAATTTGATCTGAGCCACTGCCGCCACAACTATCAAAGGACAGCACAACTAAATAACTGTGTCAACAGGTACCAAACAGAACTACAATCTTCACTCAAGCCCTTGCATGATAATCAAGAAGAAAATCTGCTCACTATAATATGTAGCATTGTATAAACTAAGGCCTCGATCATGCAATTCCTAACAGTTAAAACAGCTCGGGCTTAGTCGCCTCATCTCCTCTTTAACTTGGTTTGAAGGACTTCAAATTCATGATGATTGCTTCCCTTTTTTCTTCACTCAATGCATATATATCACAGATCATTTATGACAATGCATCACACAAAAAGATGCCTTTTAATCTCCAAGTCCAAACAGATGCATATCGGGCAAAATAAGGAAGGGCAATCAATTTTCAAACAAAAATCCTCCGAAAAGCTTACTCCTTGTCGGCAATATGAATCGTCGAAACCAAGTCCACCTACACAGGCAACAAAAACAAGAAAACCACTCACCAACCCTAGATAAAGAAGAAGAAGAGAATAAACTACTCCTTTATAAACCCAAAAACAAATCATAAAAATCGAATCATTACCTGCAGAAAGGGTTGAAGAAGGGACCAAGGGAACTTCTTGCGGTAGCTCACAACAGCAGTCTGCAACTCGTCATGGTTGCTCCTCTTGAACCTCATGAAATCAGCAATGGAATTGTTCTGCAAAAACTGATCCGGAGATCCATCATCAATCTTGGACAAAATCCTAAATCTTGAACGCCTGAGTCTTGTGGTCGCTAAGGAGAAGCAGGAGCGGTGGGAGTCGGAGGTGGAAGTAGATGAAAACGAGCATGACAATTTTGGGTATGTTATCGCCAGAGAACTATGAACCATAGCTTTCTGAATTTCGTCGTGGATAGAGAGGTTGTGAGAGTGTTTAAGTCACTCAGATTTTTTTTAGCCATTTTTCTATATTTATTTTTTCAATAAAGAGGAAAATACGACCGTTTGAAGCCATAATCGGGTTTTCGGGGCATCTGATAGGAGCTATGATTGTCAAAGTGTGGGTATCGTTCTATCTAAATATAAATTTAAAACAAGCCCAAGACCTTTAATTAATTGAACAATTAATAAGTCCAACTCAATGTAAATTAATTCAATTAATTTAATTGAATGTAGCCCAAATTTAATTAATTTCATCAATTAAATTCTTGAATTTTCTATCAAATGGGATCTCTACGTAAATAATCGTATTATTTACTTACACAAACTGATTAATTTAAACTCTTTAAATTAATTATAATTTTTAAGAATTAATTCCATAACTAATTCTCCCACCTTGATAGGGATTCATGTGTGGTCCTTTAGGTTCATCTTCAAACTATACTTGGATTAATGTTAAAAACAATTTAATTGGTAAATGATTTGTACTAGATTAATTTAATTTAATTTTATTAAATGCTTCTGAGTAACCATTACTCCAAAAGCACCGTTACCATGGTTGGTCATTTAGCAACAGTCCATGACACTAGAGAATAGTGAATATTAAGTGAAACTATAGGGTTCTGAGTACACACAGGTACGATCTTTCCATCTGCTATCTCCCGATTTTAGTTTAAGGGATGAAATTGGTTATCGATTCCAATATTCAACTAGACAACTATGCTTATGAACTCTAACAGTGTTATTACATTGATCAACCCAAGAAACCTTTCCTCCTTGATCGTTAGCCATGCCCACAGACTTTCAAGAGTCTAACACGCCTTAGAGAGCATAGGAGATCTCGTTATCATTCAACGATAGGTGATGAATTCTATCTTGAAACTCACCATCTTCATTACATGTTCTGACTGCAGTGGACAAGATTTACAATAACCACGTCAAAATACAATCTTTTTTTGTCAGACTCTAATACATCCATCACATATATGCGACTGCTATGGATCCTCAAGCTTAAGGACTAAATCCTAATTGTTAGAGCTAAGGAGTAACAATCATACCAACCAAGTCCCACAGACTGTCATACGATGATTCCTCGCGAGTCAGTTCAGTCAACTTGACAATCCATGCCCACTACTAAGAATGTATAGACATCTTGTGTCTGTTGTTAATGAAACGTGATACCCATCTTAATGAATACTTTACCTAGTGCAAATCTATATAGAACCCTCGATACCATATCCTCGAGGTTATCAACTTTGAATGTGTCAGGCCTAATCCCCAAAAGCTAGTTTCAAGGCAGTAATCCAATACGCAACCCTACCTCATTAGTTATAATGTGGTTTGTGGGGCTTGTCGTGACATATCAAGTATGTGGTAGCAAGCAGAATAAAGGTATGCTAAATGACAACTTATTGGGTTCATAGTATTAGCACTACATTGAATAAGAGTGTTCTCTATCAATAGATGATAGGGGCCAACAACTGGCTTACTCATTACCCATTCAAACAATCTTTTACTTGACCAAAAGTCAGTTATCCACTTACTTTTAAAATCCAATCTCCAAGATGTAGCATATGAAAAAATGTTCTCTCCAAATTCTCTCTCTTCTCTCTCGCACAGTTCACACACTACTCCTCATGTTAACCCTAATACTGGTAGTTTTACAGTGGCGGCAGGCCTTGATGGCAGTAGTGATGACACCACAGATGATAGCCGGTGAATGAGGATATAGCAGCACGCATTAAAAACGAGTTCAATGTTTTAGAATTTTTATCTCTTGCAAATCGAGTTATTGATGATGGTGATGAGACTTCCATGGCGGCACTCAATGATTTGAAAGCAAGATGGGCAACCAAGTTTGGTGATGACAATGTTAATCGGTCTTCTAGATCAACTATGGATACATTGAAACCGATTTTCTCCCACCAATTGACTCTTTATCGTCCTCCACCACCGGGGCCACGTATGGCACGAAGAATCCCACGCCTCCCAATGTCGGAACAGGCGGCAGAGATATTGCACACTCTTGCGCAGCTATAAATTAGGGTTGTGCTGCCATCCATGGAGAAATCACCTAGGGTTTTGCTGCCTAACATGGAAAGTCTATCTAGGGTTTCTCCTATAGTGCAGCTTCATCATCCCATACCTCTATCGGCGCCCATGAATGATTTGACTCCATAGGAGCCCTCGGACCCCATACCTCCACCAATGATAGGCTTGTATATTGGTAATGTTCCCCTTCATGCTCATGTTCCACATAATTTATTGAACGATTAAATTGTAGTAGGATCAATAATTCTACTCTACGAACATTGACATACATAGCCCCATCGACACAAAAGGGAGAGATTATTGTTCATCCTACTTTGGAGATGGTCAGTGAGGGATCACAACGGTGGGCAACCACGACGGTTGGCTATTTCCTTGACTGAAAATCATACTTCTATCAATTAAATACTTTTGTTTGTTCGGTATGACCAGCGGTTAAAGAAGTTATTGCGGCTATGAATGGATTATATTTCTTTCATTTCAAGACGGAGGCAGTAATGGAAGAGGTGATCGATGGTGTCCCTTGACTGTTTCAGGGTCAACCGATTGTCCTTCAACAATGGGATCCGAGTATGGCATTACGTAAGCACTAGAACACGCAATTGCCCGTTTGGATTAAGTTGCGCCACTTGCCGATCGAGTTTTGGACTGATAAGGGTCGTAGCACGGTGGCTAGTGGGATTGGAAGACCGCTGTATCCTGATGTGATCTATTCCTAGCAGAAATATGGAGGTGAAAGATGACTTTGTAGACGAAATTGATGTACCTCTGAGGCAACCAAATGAAAATTAGGGATAATGTAAGGAGATTGTTCTTTATAATCTGTTTGATGTGCTTACGATGAGATTGCAGAGTGTTCTACTAGAGACCCTAAACATTGCAGCCCCTTACGAGGTGATACATGATGCATGCAGCTGTCTGGAACGTGAGGGGGCTGAATCACCGAGACCATCAGGTGGCACTTTGAGACTTGGTTTCGGAGTTCAGATTATAGTTTATTGGTCTATTAGAAACTAGAGTAGCTATTAATAATGCCTCACAAGTTCAGCCTAGTTTATTGCCTCGTTGGAATTAGTTTGTGAATTATTTGGGCTCGGGCAATCGTATTTCGCTTGTATGGGATGGTGATGAGATTGAAGTTAAGATATTGAATGTTAATTTGCAATTTAATCATTGTCGTGTGCTTATTCGATGAATACATGTGACGTTTGTGTCTATTGTGTATGGGGTGAATGATTTGGGAACTAGATGTGATCTTTGGAAGTCATTGGGCCAACTAGCGAGTTCGACTGTTGATGGGCCAACTAAAAATATCTTTTTAATCCTATAAACAAAGACATAATTTATTTTGGTAACACAACTTTGGTAAATGACGCTTTTGGTCCCATAAAATTCAAAACTACGTCTTTTTAGTCCAAAAAATGTGATTTTAAGCTTTTTAGTCCCAAAATTACAACGCCTTTGTCCCAAAAACACACCACACATGACTTTTTACAACTAAAAATACATGATTATGAGTTTTAATTATGAGAATAAAAGCGACACCTGCCATAATTGTGCAATCAAAAGAAATTATACTCTTGTCTTATTGGATTAAAAAAAATATTTTATCCGTGTATTTTGTTCAGTGCATGAATATATTTCATTGGTCTTAAAAAAAAAAAAAAAAATCAACTTTCTCTACAAGGAAGCTACAGCCATGCTACACGATTTTCACTGTAATAACTGGACAGAAATTACCTAAGAATTGAATAAATGTAATTACTATGTGGTAAACATTTATATCTCAAAAAGTATCAGCACAAAAAATCAGTGGACTAAATACGTAATCGCCAGCGCAACGAGGAGAAGAACGTATGCAATCCCTTGATCAATTGTTGTGCCTGCATGACCATGTCAACAGTTAGATTCAAATGTCATTAGCAATTTCCAATAAAATGCTAGAAAAGATGCTTATACGTATTTAAGTTTCAATTAATACTCTAGTATTTATAGCCTTAACAAATTAGAGGGAGATGAAAAAAATAGGAAAAAATACCAGCAGACTCCTGGGATATTATAAATGAATAAATTATTCCCTTATAAAAAAAATAATAATTTACCTGTCGATATTTTTAAAATGTAACAATATACCCCTTGTATTTTTTGAAATGAAGCAATTCACGGAAAAGTAAATTGTTTTATTATAAAGAACACATAGAGGTAAATTGCTAGTATTTTTTCATGCAGAGTAATTTGCTCAAATGAAATATCACATCGAGTTAAATTACATGAAATAAAAAAAAGTAGTTTCAGTAAAAAGAATTCATTAATTAGTTATTTAATCATGATTTCTTTGCTTCTTAATAATTAATATTGCTGAATGTATAATTTTTTTAGTTACATTAATTAATGAATGGTATTATTGATGGAATTTTACTGCATTTCCATCGTGAAAATACATTTGGGCTTGTTTTTATAAATTTGTATTAGCATTGACGAATTAATTCATAATAATAAGTTTATATAAAGGTTCAATTATTAAAAAAATATTCAATTTTCACTAAAAAAAATATAATATTAATGATAGTGATAATTCTAATATTATTACTAATTATATATATTTAATTAGTGATAAGGATATTTACTTTATCACAATAATGAATTTTATAATTTTAATAATTATTATTATTTTATAAAATTTGTTATTCGTATGAATTGGTGACAATACCTATAAAATTGTCATTAAATTGAGATTGAGAGCTGTCCGTATGACTTAAGGACACTGGGCATGTTTAGGTCATGTGAGGATACATTTGATGTTTTGGGTAAGATAATTATAATAGAAAATTCATCGTTTCTTTCTCAGAAAGATGTAATTTATTTCATTTGGTGTTTCTATAAAATTTTGTTAATTTTATAAAAGAAAAAAATATTTATATTATTAAATTTAAACTCAAAAGTGTCAATATAATTTATCTTAATTATAATTATATATTTCTCTTTTACTAACATTAACTCATCCAGACAAATACCCGAAATAATTTACCAAATTTCTATTTTTCCTGATTAAAAAAAGAGTAAACATCATTTTTCAGGCGAGGACGTGTAATTTGGACCGAAAAAAATTAAATAAAAAACCTGATTGTTCAAATAAACCAATCGCGACTTTTGATACCTAACCCAAATAAACATGTCACAATGAAGTGACAGAAACAACTCATTAAATTTCTTTATTGGGGTTTAAAAAAAAAAGAAAAAAAAAGCAAGGAAAACGAAAACCACATATATTATATTACAAACGAGTAAATTATTCAATATAAAAAAAATAATTTATTTTCTTGTGTTTTTTAAAATGTAATAATTTTATCTTCCTAAATAAGGGGTAAATTGGTTTTTTTTTTAATAAAATACAAAAGAATAAATTATTTTTTTTTATAAAGAGTAATTTATTCATTTATAATATTATATGGAGTAAATTAAATTAAATAAATAAATAAAAACTGACCATCGTTGGTAGGAGCAGGAGCAATTGCTGCAGGCGTAGGGGCGACGCCTTGTCCGTAGGAGTAGTCGAATAGCGCCACCAGAATCAAACCAATGAATGGGAGAGAGAAGTAATACCTCATGCCCATGAAATTCATAATCACGACTTATAAGATTGAATAAAAGAAACAAAAAATCGAGCAATTGTCTAACAAAAGTACTGTTTGTTTGTCAGTGGATGAAATGAAAGGAAGAAGAAGTGGTTAAAAAATACGCTTTTACCTAATGTTTTCTATTAAAAAGAGGTCACTTTATTTCAAGCATCGAGAAGGGTTAATATATAGCTTTGAGTCCAGTCCAAGGCGTGTGCGTGTGTGAGGAGTGAAGTTTCCAAGAACACGCGTTCGGATGTAATGGAAGGAACCGCGGGAAAAAGCACCAACTTAATGTGAAATGTGCTCAACTCCCCAACTCCAACCATCTTTGACTCGGCTGCCGGCTATGAGAAAGGTGGACAAGTCCAAATCCCCTTACTAGGCATTGAAAATTGTCCCTCCGGAAGCAATTTTTGGAATTATTTATCGCACAAAACCAATATAAGATTGATAACAGTAAGCTTATGTGTTACAATGACCGTTCCAATAATATATTTATTGAATTCAAATTGATTGTTTCAAAAACAGTTCCAAATTCAATTTTTGTATTTGGTCAAGTATTGTAATGACTTTTTTGGCCGGTACAAAGTCCGTTACAATTCATAACAGCCAAAAGATGAGCCGTTACAAATATTTTTTTAACACCTAAAATAGCCATAGACGCCTATCCATTACAAAAGCCATTCCAATTATTAAAAAGCCGTTACAAAATTTTAAGTTGGGCACCGTTAAAAAAACCATTGTGATAAAATATTTTTTTTGTAGTGTTGTAAGTATAATATATTATGAATATAATATTAAAAAGAAATTAATATGAGTATAATATGAAAAGTAATTAATAAGAATATATAAATGTAATATAAAAATAATCAATAGAAATTAATAAATATATTATTTTATATTTTTATAATTCATAAAATGATATTATATAGTTAATTTAGCAGAACAAAAAAGGAAAGAAACTTTTAAGTTCCTTCATACTTATTATAGATGATGATGACGATGATGATAATAATAAGGATTAAAAAGGCAATTTTCGTCCTCTAACTTCAGGTCATTCTCGTTTTAGTCCTCTAAATTACTAGGGTTTCATTTTGGTCCCATAAAATTGAAAAAATCTCAAATTTTCAGCCAATCACAATGCAAGCCCCAATTTAAAAAGTCACATGCCTGGCATGTGACTTTTTTCCGGCAAGTGACTCAACTTTCCGACCAAATTTGTACTAAAATTGAGATTTTTTTTAATTTTACGGGATCAAAATGGAATCCTAGTAACTTAGGAGACTAAAACAAGAATGGCCTGAAATTAGGGAACGAAAATTACCTTTAAGCCTAATAATAACAATATGATATATATAGATATAGAATAGATATAGAAACATAATAGATATTGTTATTGATATAAATATAGATTTGTGTATTAAATTTTCTATTAATTTTCTCGAAAAAATAAGAATATATTTGGACTAGTTAACGGGGTTGTTAGTAGTGCTAAATCAATATATTTTTAATGTGATAATGATGTAACTCCAGTTCCTTCGGAATCGCTAGTCAATGATGATATTCTACTTTTATATTATTAGTGATGACATATCAAATATATTTTATTATTTAAACAAAAAACTGATAGTTAATTTTTGTATTGATTTAGAATTATTGGTGATGTTAAGTCAAAATATTATAATTGAAAATATATTATTAGTTTGTAAGATTAATGATTGAAATTTTTTTACATAAATGTAACTATATAAAAAAGTAACGATGAGACGAAAATTATAAGAAAGTATTTTTAATAAAAATATGTATAAACAAACATGTTTTTAATTTAATTATTATTTTAAAAATAAAAAATTAATAATAAAAACATAAACAAACTAACGAATCTAGATGCACTTACATTGAAAAGTCAATGATTCTTTGCTCACTGCTTGCCTCATCCTGTTCATGTTCAGTTCTAAAGAGGTCTAGATTCATATATGTCATGTCAAGACAATGGTCAAAGTCATAAACAGAGATCAGACGCCCCTGCAAAAGTTCTACCCATTTTTCCTCAAGTCCAGAGAGCCACAAATGCCTTATCCTTCTCCAACTTATTGTACAATGACTTTTCTCTACATTATATTGTTACGAACGTGTTTTCGTTATTTGAAAAATTATTAATATTTTTTTAATTTTAACATCATCTAATAATTAATTAAATTTGTTAAATTTTTATTCATTTTGTAAGGTGGATTAATCAAAATGCCCTTATGGACTATGAATAATTTTATTTATTTTTTGAAGTTTTTTTTATTTTCTTTATGGACTAATTGGATAATTTTTTTATAATTTACAAATTTTCCACCCACCCTTTTGATTCTTTACAAATTTTTTGTTTTTTTAAAAAAATACAGTAAAAGTAAAATTGATAATTTTTATAGCTTAATTTAAGAATTATATAATTTAACCAAACATCAAGAGATATTTATAATTTTTTAAACAATGAGAGAGTATTTATAATTATTTCGTTACTCTGACCAATACAACCTTATTTTACCATACATGTATATCTTTATTTATAGCTGATTAGATAACATGTAAAAAATCCAGATACAGGTGCAATTCAGAAATAAAGCATGGAAATAAGCTGGCTATACGCTCTCCTCTCACTCTTCCTTCTCTCCCTAGTGTTGAAGTTTTCATCAAAACCAAAAAGAAAACTCCCACCAAGTCCAGTGCCAGCACTTCCTGTATTAGGCCACCTTCACTTCCTCAAATTCCCACTTCATCGCACCATTCACAAGCTCTCTCAACAATTAGGACCTATCTTCTCACTTCGTTTCGGCAACCGCCTCATGGTGGCTGTCTCTTCCCCGGCCATCGTGGAGGAGTGCTTCACCAAGAATGACATCGTGCTAGCCAACCGCCCCCGGTTTATCATAGGCAAATACGTCGGCTACAACTACACAATCCTGGTTGGTTCTAACTATGGTGAGCATTGGCGCAACCTTCGCCGCCTGACCACTGTCGAAATATTCTCCACAGCTCGCCTCAATGTGTTTCAGTCCATCAGACATGACGAAAACAAACTTTTGTTGAAACAGCTCTATGGAAAGTCATGCCAAGACTTTGCAAGAGTTGAACTCAGGTCTTTGTTGTCTGAGCTAACATTCAATGTTATCATGAGAATGGTGGCTGGGAAGCGGTATTCCGGTGAGGACGAGGAAAATGATGAGGCGAAGCAATTTAGAGAGATCATAGATAAGGTTCTTATACTAGCTGGTGTGTCGAACCCCGGAGATTTCTTCCCAGTGTTCAGATGGATTGACTATAAAGGTTATGAGAAGACTTGGACGAGCGTTACTGGAAAACTGGATACTTTCTTGCAAGGTTTGATTGATGAACACAAAAGAGATAAGAGTAGGAATACAATGATAGATCATTTGCTCTCTTTGCAAGAATCAGAGCCTGAGTACTACACAGATGTCATCATCAAAGGGATTATAATGGTAAGTTCTTCATTCTTTCTTCTTGATTGTTCTCCCGGAGGATTAGATTGAGCGTTTAGCCTATGAACACCACATAGAGTACAATGTTAACAATTGATGCTGGACAGTACGAAGATCAAGATGCATTCATGATTGATGCCATGTTAGACATGCCATACATCTCAATCATGTGTAATTCTATAATCTTTAAAGCTATGCTCATCATTGAATCACAATCACAACATATAATCTTCGTTTTTATGTGGTAAAAAAATGACAGAATATGCTACTTGCCGGGACAGACACATCAGGAGTGACCATAGAATGGGCAATGTCTGCTCTACTAAATCACCCCGAAAAGTTGGACAAGGCCAAGGCTGAGATAGATAATCTTATTGGCAACAATCGTGTCGTTAATGAATCAGACTTGTCCAAGCTTCCGTATCTCCAAAATGTTATCTTGGAGACGTTTCGTTTATTCCCTGCAGTACCATTACTAGTACCACATGAAGCATCGGCTGATTGCACGCTCGGTGGATATGACATACCGCGTGGCACGATCATACTAGTAAATGCTTGGGCCATTCACCGAGACCCCTTAGTCTGGGATGATCCCACAAGTTTCAATCCCGAGCGTTTTGAAGGAGCAGGAGAAGTTGGACCCACGAAGCTGTTGCCGTTCGGGATGGGAAGAAGGTCATGCCCGGGCAACGGCTTAGCGAATCGGGTCGTTGGCTTAGTCATAGCGTCTCTAATACAATGCTTTGAGTGGCAAAGGGTTGACGATTCCTTGGTAGATTTAACAGAAGGAGAAGGGCTTTCCATGCCTAAACTCACACCATTGGAGGCCAGGTGCAGGGCACGTGATGTGCTTCATAAACTTCTAGCTGAGCCATCTCGAAATTAACCTTATCTTGGATACTTTTACAAGTTACTATGTATGCATTTTCAATGTTGCTCTGGATACCATTTAGCATCGGGTAATGTAATTTACCTCCCTTTCATATTACAAATAATAGTAATTTATCTTTCTATTTTTTTAAAATAAAGTAATTTACCTTCATGTCTAACGAAGTAAATTGTTTAATCCTGAAAAAATATAAGGTGGTAAATTGCTATATTTAAAAAGTCACTGAAAGGTAAATTGCTATTTTTTTTTTTACGAAAATAATTTCCTCATTTAAAATATCACAAAACTATTGCTTACGTTTTTTTCTTAGCATATGTCATTTACTTACTACTATTTTGTAGGAGATAGTACAATTAATTTGATGAAGTCATTAGCAATAATTTTGTGAGCTAGTTTTCTAGAAAGGACACGGCTGTATGGAAAATATTACTATGTTGAAGTCTTGTAATAAGGTTTTGCTACAGAATCAGTGGCCTTAATCTAGGAAGGAAACAAACTGTCCAGCGTCACAAGTGTTGGTCAATGTTATCCACCGCCGTGTCCGCCATTCGATCTAGTTCATCTCTATATAGAACATTCATGCATGTCCACATGTCCACTTACATTATTAAGACTTGTCTTTTATTACTAACGATCATTCGAGTTCAGCCGATCACCAACCTTATAGTCGGGCTCAACGCAATTTACCTTTCAATAATATTGTATTAAGTAAATTACTCTCTTGTAATAAAAAAAATAGCAATTTATTTATTTGTATTTTTTAAAATAAACAAATTTTTACATCCCTAAAAATAGGAGTAAATTAATGCATTCTAAAAAATACAAAAAAAATAAATTACTATTTTTTTTATAAAAAAATAATTTCTCATTTATAATATTATCGAGAAATTACTTACATTTTTTTTCCTTATTTTACCCAACGAATTAATAGTATAATTAACTCCCACCCAGACAAAATGGGCTTATTATATGTCAGGATGGTTGGTGCATTTTTGACTCTGACCCCCCTTCACATTTCCGTAGTTGGCCACAAAAGTCTGATCATGTGTCCATCCTATTCAAAATTAATTGTAGAGGGTTTTTGGAAAATTATGTATTCTTTTTAAATATTTTATAAAACATTTGAAATTAATTGAGAAGCATTCAAAAATCAGATTATAAGATTAAAAAATATAATGTTAGTAGCTCGTAAGCTTTGAAAAAGTAAAATATTCCTGATTTACATTAAAAGTAATCTTATTTGAGAAAGTAAAGAGTTCCTAAATTATTTTATAAATTTTAACAAATGTCTTCAACTTTGAGTGCATAAATTACGAATATGTTGTTGCTAGCATAGTATAAATTTTACGATTTTATTTTATTCGAATGAGCAAAATTTTTTATTAATTTCATTAAAAAGTGTCAATTTCTTTTTTTTGTACCACAATTGTGGTGAGTGGCGCTTTCGATACCATAAAATACAAAAATACACTTTTTTGGTCCCAAGTTAACGGTCTTTAACTTCTATTGGCTCACATGACTTTGACTGTTTTTGATTTCAAAGGCGCTATTTAATGTTACAAAAAAAAAAAAAACAATAAAACATCTTTTTTTGTTTATGGGCAAAGTTGGTGAGAATATTTTTTCATTTAATGGTACAAAAAATAAGTCTTTTTGTTTTATTTGTAACATTAAACAACGCCTTTGAATAGAGAGCTTCCCTAGTGGGAGGAAGGCAATTTGAGCCTGCATACTATAACTTTCAAAGGAATATTATAACTTCATATTGAGAGCTTTATTTCAATATTAACCTCTCTTTGGTACATGAAAAACTAATTGTAACACTCTCAATATCATTCATTTACAATCTTTTATTTTTTAGCACTTATTTAACTACTTTTTCTTCCAAGTGGACTTGAGCACTATATTTTTTGCTTGATCATTGGCGCAGCCACTGGAAACACAAAACTAGAATGTGAGAACAATAGAAGCTACCAACATCAGAGCTACCTCATCGAATACCTCCTCTGGGAGAATGGTCTCTTTCTTGCTATAGGACCTCCAGTGGATAATTACTACCTCCGTTCGGGGCCCAACTTCACCAGTCTCACCATTATGCTTACCTACTGCTAATATCCCTGCTAACCAAACTTGTAATGTGTAGAGAAACTTACGACAAGATGTCCCCTCTAGGAGAAGGAGGCGCATCCACCCCGACAAAAAGGTGCTCCAAAGGATTGGAGGACGCACATTGATAAGCTTCAGCAAGAACTCTTAGACCTACAGGGGTGTGTATTCGACATCCCCCTTGTTCGAATAGATGACCAGGAAGCTAATGTGATTGATAGTTTTGGGAACTATTTAGCAATTTTTATTAAAATAATATTGTATTTATGAATATAATAAGTGTTCATCCATGGAATTATGTGTGTTTGTTATTCTTACTGTTTACGGTAGTAACGTCATGAAAAATGCCCACAGACTATTGGATAACCCATGTAGTTGAGATGCGCATTGGATGGCGGCTATGAAACCAATTTTTGAGGATTGGTCTTAAATGTTCTAGGTTAAGGACTTCGAGACAGGGCATTTAAAGTCCTATAGGAAATTGCACTAAGTATTACATTTATTGGATGAGTGTTGTGTTTTGCAACAAATGTAGGTCGTCTCTGCAATTTTAGGGGCTGGTTGAGAAGTCTATCGAGCTAACTGAACTCACTAACAATAAATCATTAGATTGAAGCCTTAGAGGCTTGGTTGGTATAACTGGAACTCTTCGACTCAAATAGTATGGAATTAGTTATGGAACTTGAGAAATTATAGCAATCTCATGCATATAATGGTCGCAACTTGAATATAATGAAAGATGACCATGTCTTCGATTACAAGCCATGTCTAGTGCAGTCGGAGTTTGTAGTGAGAATAGTGGATTTCAAAATAGAATATGTCCCCTGTCAGTACATGACTGAGATATCTTCTTTGCGCTCTAAGATAGGTTAGACTCTTTAAGTCTCTAGGCTAAGCGATTGATCAAATAGGAAACCTTTTTTGCTATATCGATCAATAGAGTTAACGCATCTCGAATATGAAGTATAGGTGTCTATTTTAGGATGAGAATCAACACCGAACTCCATACTTTAGACTAATCAATAGTGCGATCCGAAAATTTGTTTTCTTCCACAATCGAACATCTATCTAACTAGGTTGATATCAACGATGTTGTGTGGACTATATTAGAGGAATTCTACATTGATCCTAGCACGAACAAACCAGTGGAGATTAAGAATCAATGCGAGTAGCCGAATAGAAGTCTGATAACAGGTAAAATTCCTAGTTAATTTTTATTCTCTTTTGTTTAATCCTTATCCTGTTAACGCATGATGTTTATTTATACTATTTCTGCATTTTTTAAATTACACCAAATGTCTAGGAATTATTAAAGGGTACACTCCTTCGATCCGGTTAAATTATTTTAATAGCATTTTAGTTTATGATCTTGTTGCATTCTTAGACTGATTCATAACCTTTTACTCCTGGGGAGCAAGAGAGCACCACTGCAAAGAAATCCTGACAGACGAATAATAGTTTAAAAAATTATTAATATCTTTTTAATTTTACCATCACCTAATAATTAGTCAAATTTAATAAATTTTTTATCTATTTTGTGTGATGAACTAATCAAAATTTTCTTGTGGGCTATGAATAATTTTATTTATTTTTTTGAAGATTTTTTATTTTCTTCATGGACTAGTTGGATAATTTTTTTATAATTTACAAATTTTTCATCCACCCGTCTTATTTTTTACAAATTTTTATTTTTTTAAAAAAAAATACAGAAATAGTAAAGTTGATAATTTCATACATCAATTTAAGAATTATATAATTTAACCAAACATCAAGAGATATTTATAATTTTTTAAACAACGAGAAAATATTTATGATTATATTATTGAATGACAGAATACAACCTTATTTTACGAGTTAATTATTTTTTTATTATAAAAAAAAATTATTTTATTATAATTTTTTTTAAAATAATAACAAAAACATGACGAGTCGCGATTTGAAATCGCGACTCGTCATTAAATTAATCCCAAAAAATGCAAAACTCCCCAAGTCGGGAAACAAAATCCCGACTTCAAGTCGGGAAACAAAATCCCGACTTGGAGTCGGGATTCTGAAACCCGACTCCAAGTCGGGATCCTGAATCCCGACTTGAAGTCGGGATTTTGTTTCCCGACTTGGGAATTCTGCATTTTTTTTTTTCGTTGAAATTATTATTATATAATTTAGTTTATATATAATTAATTTTAACAATATACTAATATCCAAAATTAATAAAATTAACATTGCATTAACTTAAAAAATTACAATTAAGGGTACAAATGTAATAGTCATTTATTTTGTACAATTGTAAAAAATTACATTAAATGTATACAATTACAAATATAAAAAATGTCCACCCGTTCCACAATGTCCAAGTCGGGAAACAAAATCCCGACTTCAAGTCGGGATTCAGGATCCCGACTTGGAGTCGGGTTTTAAGATCCCGACTCCAAGTCGGGATTCAAGATCCCGACTTGAAGTCGGGATTTTGTTTTTTAAAACCCGACTCCAAGTCGGGATTCAAGATCCCGACTTGAAGTCGGGATTTTGTTTCCCGACTTGGGATGTTTTGTGGATTTTGGCATTTATTTAATGACGAGTCGCGATTTCAAATCGCGACTCGTCATGTTTTTGTTATTATTTTAAAAAAAATTATAATAAAATATTTTTTTTTATAATAAAAAAATAATTAACTCCTTATTTTACCATACATGTGTATCTTTATATACAGCTGATCAGATAACAATTCAAAAATCCAGATACAGGTGCAATTCACAAATCAAGAATGGAAATAACCTGGCTATACGCTCTCCTCCCACTCTTCCTTCTCTCTGTAGTGTTGAAGTTTTCATCAAAAGCAAAAAGAAAACTCCCACCAAGTCCAGTGCCAGCACTTCCTGTATTAGGCCACCTCCACTTCCTCAAATTCCCACTTCATCGCACCATTCACAAGCTCTCTCAACAATTAGGACCTATCTTCTCACTTCGTTTCGGCAACCGCCTCATGGTGGCTGTCTCGTCCCCGGCCATCGTCGAGGAGTGCTTCACCAAGAACGACATCGTGCTAGCCAACCGCCCCCGGTTCATCATAGGCAAATACATCGGCTACAACTACACAACCCTGGTTGGTTCTAACTATGGTGAGCATTGGCGCAACCTTCGCCGCCTGACCACTGTCGAAATATTCTCCACAGCTCGCCTCAATGTGTTTCAGTCCATCAGACATGACGAAAACAAACTTTTGTTGAAACAGCTCTTTGGAAAGTCATGCCAAGACTTTGCAAGAGTTGAACTCAGGTCTATGTTGTCTCAGCTAACATTCAATGTTATCATGAGAATGGTGGCTGGGAAGCGGTATTTCGGTGATGACGAGGAGAATGATGAGGCGAAGCAATTTAGAGAGATCATAGATAAGGTTCTCACACTAGCTGGTGTGTCAAACCCCGGAGATTTCTTCCCAGTGTTCAGATGGATTGACTATAAAGGTTATGCGAAGACTTTGATGAGAGTTACTGGGAAAATGGATGCTTTCTTGCAAGGTTTGATTGATGAACACAAAAGAGATAAGAGTAGGAATACAATGATAGATCGTTTGCTCTCTTTGCAAGAATCAGAGCCTGAGTGCTACACAGATGTTACGATCAAGGGGATTATAATGGTAAGTTCTTCATTCTTTCTTTTTAATTGATCTCCTGGAGGGTTAGATTGAGCGTATAGCCTATGAACAGCACATAGAGTTCACTGTTAACAATTGATGCAGGGTAGTACAAACATCAAGATGCATTCATGATTGATGCCATGTTAGACATGCCATACATATCAATCATGTGTAATTCTGTGATCTTTAAAGTTATGCTCATTCATTGGATCACAATCATAACATATAATCATCGTTTTTTATGTGGTAATAAATGGCAGGTTATGCTACTTGCCGGGACAGACACAACAGTAGCTACCATAGAATGGGCAATGTCTGTTCTACTAAATCACCCCGAAAAATTGGACAAGGCCAAGGCTGAGATAGACAATTTTATTGGCAACAATAGTATCGTCAATGAATCGGACTTGTCCAAGCTTCCATATCTCCAAAACGTTATCTTGGAGACGTTTCGTTTATTCCCTGCAGTACCATTACTAGTACCACATGAAGCATTGGCTGATTGCACACTCGGTGGATATGACATACCGCGGGGCACGATCATAATAGTAAATGCTTGGGCCATTCACCGAGACCCCCTAGTCTGGGATGATCCCACAAGTTTCAATCCTGAGCGTTTTGAAGAAATCGGAGAAGTTGGACCCACAAAGCTGTTGCCTTTCGGGATGGGAAGAAGGTCATGCCCGGGCAACGGCCTAGCCAATCGGGTCGTTGGCTTAGCCTTAGCGTCTCTAATACAATGTTTTGAATGGCAAAGGATTGATGATTCTTTGGTAGATTTAACAGAAGGAGAAGGGCTTTCCATGCCTAAACTCACTCCATTGGAGGCCAGGTGCAAGGCACGTGATGTGCTTCATAAAGTTCTATGTGAGCCATCCAAAAAATTAACCTTATCTTGAGATACTTTTACAAGTTATTATGTATGCATTTTCAATCTTGCTCTGGATACCATTTAGCATAGGTGATGTAATTTACCTCACTCTTATATTGCAAATGAGCAAATTACTCCTTATAAAAAAATAATTACAATTTATCTCCCTATATTTTTTAAATAAAATAATTTTACCTTTTTGTCTAAGTAAATTGTTTCATTTTAAAAAAACACAAGGTGGTAAGTTGCTACATTTTAAAAAATACAGGGAGGTCAATTGTTATTTTACAGTATCACAAGTGGATTGCTTATATTTACTTACTACTATTGTGTATGAGATAATACAATTAATATGATGAAGTCATTAGCAATAAATTTGTGAGCTAGTTTTCTAGTAAAGGACACGACTGTATGGAGAAATTACTATGTTGACGTCTTGTAATAAGGTTTTCCTACAGAATCAGTGGTCTTAATCTAGTGAAGGAAACAAACTATCCAGCGTCATAGGTGCTGGTCAACGTTGTCCACCGCTGTGTCCGCCACCCGATCTAGTTCATGTATAGAACATTCATGCATATCCACTTACATTAATAAGATTTGTCTTTTATTACTAACTAGCCCTAGGAATGCTAAGAGTTCAATCGATCATCAACCTTATGTCGGAGTTAATGTAATTTACCTCTCAATAATATTGTTAATGAGTAAATTATTTTATTATGATAAAAAAGTAGCAATTTATTCATTTATGCTTTTTAAAAATGAAGCAATTTACATCCATAAGAATGGGGTAACTTGCTGCATTTTAAAAAATACAAAAAAATAAATCATTATATTTTTTATAAGAAAATAATTTACTCATTTGCAATATCACCAAAAAATTACTTTGCATTTTTTTTTCCTTATTTTTCCCAATGAATGAATAGTATGATTAACTCCTACCTAGACAAAATGGGTTCATTAAATGTCACGATGGCTATATGGTGCATTTTCGACTATGGACCCCCCTTCACATTTCCGTAGTTGGTCACAGAAGTCTAATCATGTGTCCATCCTATTCCAAATTAATTGTCGAGGGTTTTTGGAGAATTATATAATTTTTTTTAAATACTTTATAAAATATTTGAAATTAATTGAGGAGCATTCAAAAATCAGATTATAAGATTAAAAAATATAATGTTAGTAGCTCGTAAGCTTTGAAAAAGTAGAATGTTCCTGATTTACATTAAAAGTAATCTTATTTGAGAAAATAAACATAATGTTTGGTTTTGTTTTTAACTTGTTTTGGGGTGTTTTGTGAAGATAGAGAAAGAAAAACAAAGATAAATAAAAATAAGTTAGAGATAGTGTGTATGTTTGGATTTATTTTTGGAGATAATATAAAATAAGTATGGTATATTTTATGTTGGGTAGTGGGGAGACAAAAATTACTGTTCATTGTCAAATCATGTCTCTTTTATATATATTATATATATGTATGTATAAAAATATATATAATTTATTTGGTTGTGAGTGATTAAAATAAATATTATTTTTTAATTAATTATATGTTTTGGACAAAAAGTAATTAAAAATATTTTAAAATAATAAAAAATATATCCAAAACTTACAAAACTAAATAAGCCAAACATACTCTATATTTTGGCCCATCTCAAATATGGGCCAAAATCAAAACCAAACATACTGAAAGAGTTCCTAAATTATTTTATAAATTTTAACAAATGTCTTCAACTTTGAGTACATAAATTACGAATATGTTGCTGCTAGCATAGTATAAATTTTAAAATTTAGTTTTTTTTAAAAGGGCAAAATTTTTTATTGATCCCGTTAAAAAGTGTTAATTTCGTTTTTTGTACCACAATTGTGGTAAGTGGCACTTTCGATACCATAAAACACAAAAATACACTTTTTTTTGTCCCAAGTTAATGGCGTCTAACTCCTATTGGCTCACGTGACTTTGACTGGTTTTGATTTCAAAGGCGCTATTTAATATTACATAAAAAAACAAAAAAATGTCTTTTTTTGTTTATGGGCAAAGTTGGTGAGAATATTTTTTCTTATAATGGTACAAAAAAATATGTCTTTTTATTTTATTTGTAACATTAAACAATGCCTTTGAATAGAGAGCTTTCCCAATGGGAGAAAGGCAATTTGAGCCGGCATACTAAAACTTTCAAAGGAATATTGTAATTTCGTATTGAGAGCTTTCAATATTAACCTCTCTTTGGTACATGAAACACGAATAATAAGACTCTCAATATCATTCATTTACAATCTTTTATTTTTTAGCACTTATTTCACTACTTTTTATTCCAAATAGACCTGAGCATTGTATTTTTTGCTCAATCATTGGCGCAGCCACTGGAAACACAAAACTAGAATATGAGAACAACAGAAGCTACCAACATCAGAGCTAACACTTCATTGAATACCTCCTTTGGGAGAATGGTCTCTTTCTTGCAAGAGGACCTCCAGCAGATAGGGGTGGCAACGAGTCGAGCTCGATTCTAGAATTTTAAGCTCGAGCTCTAGCTCGACTCCTACATGTCGAGCTCGAGCTCGCAAACTGTTTTTTTTTGTTTTTATTATTATTATTATTATTATTATTATTATAAATTATGAAAATCACCATTTTTTTTACATAAATTTATAAGTAATAAAATAAATTATATAATGCATACTATATTACTGTTATTATTATTATTAGTAGTAGTATTAGATTAAATAATGAGAATCACCAATTTTTTACATAAATTTATAAGTAATAAAATAGATTGTATAATGTATATTATATTATAAATATATCAAAATATAGTATGAAATTCTAATTTATTGTTATAAATATAAACTACTCATTAGTTTAGTAGTAATACAATTAATAAATTGTACAAAAAAAAATTATTCTGCACAGTTTAAAGTTATTGCCAAAGTATCAATTATCTGAAATAATGCAATTGAAATACATAAAAATATTTTATAGTTGAAATTAATAAATGTTCACAATCTACAAAATTTATATATTTATAAATGCTAGTATAATATTGTTGTAACTATCATCTTATATTGTTAAACAATATAGGTTTATCGGGCCATCAAAATCCAGATCAGACCGTTAGATATGATAAAACTTACAGAAAATATATTTGGTAAAGTTTTAGACTTATTGGATGTACGGATGTCGAGATATCGTACTCGAAACATAAGAATAATCATTCAAGATGGTGTATTGTTGAATCAGACCATGTGATTTAAATCATACCATCTGATATGATCTAATGGACACAGTCTTGTATATATTTAAATTTCGTATGAATCGGGTGCCCGAATTTTAAGATATCTTAATTATTTATTAAATTTTTTAATCTCATTATATATAATAAAATAATAATTAGAATTGCTCAACCATCATTATTATTATTATTATTATCATTATTATTATTATTATTATTAGATTAATTAATAGATTTTACTAAATTTTGATATAAATAATAAAAAATCATAACTGAATTACTTGTGAATTTAAAAAATATATAATGTAATACAAATATATATTAAAATATAATATAAAATTTATATATATCATATTAAATAATAATTTTAATTATAAAAAAATTATAATTTACTAAGTTGTTATTAAATTTATTTTTGTATAAAGATTAAATGTATAAATACAAGTACCATAATTTATTATTATCCAAAATAAAATATTAATATTGATTGATAATTATAATATATGGTCAATTTTGATTATAAAATTAATCAAATAAATATAAAATTAAATATACAAAAAATTCAAAAATAAAAATATATATAAAAAAATAAAAAAAATATTCACTACCTCGCGAGCCAGCTTGCGAGCTGGTGAATAGTCATAACTGAGCTCCAGTTCAAAATCGAGCCGGCTCGCGAGCTCGACTAATCTGCCACCCCTACCAGCAGATGATTACTACCTCCGTTCGAGGCTCAACTTCAGCAGTTTCACCATTATGCTTACCTAACACTAATATCCCTGCTAACCCAACTTTTAATGTGCTGAGAACCTTACGACAAGATGTCCCCTCTAGGAGAAGGCATGAGCATCCACCCCGACAAAAAGGTATCCCAAAGGACTGGAGGATGCACATTGATAAGCTTCAGTAAGAAGTCTTAGACCTACAGAGGTGTGTCTTCGACATCCCCCTCGTTAGAATAGATGACCGGAAAGCTAATGTGATTGGCAGTTTTGATAACTATTTAGCAATCTTTATTAAAATAATATTGTCTTTATAAATATAGTAAGTGTTCATCCATGGAATTATGTGTGTTTGTTATTCTTATTGTTTACGGTATTAACGTCACAATAAATACCCACACACTATTGGATAACCCATGTAGTTGGATTACGCATTGGATGCCAGCTATCAAACCAATTTCTGATAATTGGTTTTAAATGTTGTAGGTCAAGGACCTCGAGACAGGGCTTCTAAAGTCCTATAGAAACTTGCACTAAATATTGTATTTATTCAATGAGTGTTCTGTTTTGCAACAAATGTAGGTCATCTCTTCAATTTTAGGGGTTGGTTGACAAGTCTATTGAGCTGACTGAACTGACTAACAATGAATCATCAGATTTAAAACTTAGAGGCTTGGTCGGTATAACTAGAACTCTCTGACTCCAATAGTATGGGATTAGTTTTCGAACTTGAGGAATCACAACATTCTTATACATATAATGGTTGCATCTTAGATCTAATGAGAGATGACCATGTCTTCGATTACAAGCCATGTCAAGTGCAGTCGGAGTTTGTAGTGAGAATGGTGGATTTCAAAATAGAATTTGTCCCCTTTCAGTACATGATGGAGATATCTTCTTTGCGCTCTAAGATAGTTTAGACTCTTTAAGTCTCTAGCCTAAGCGATTGATCAAATAGGGAACGGTTTTCTATATCGATCAATAGAGTTAACACATCTCAAGTATGAAGCATAGTTGTCTAGTTCAGGATGAGAATCAACACCGAACTCCATACTCTAGACTAAGGTCGGGAGACGGTCGATGGAAGGATCGTACCTGTATGGAACTCGAGAGCCTAAATGTTCACGCTATATTCACCTAATCTCTAGTGTCATTCACCATTGCTAGATGACTACTCATAGTGACAAGCATTTTTTTTTTATTAATGCTTAACAAAAAATTATTAATTAAATTATGTTGGATACAAGCTCAAGTCAAGCTAAGGGTAAACCTAAAAAGTTTCACACGAATCATTGTGGAAGTTGTTGAATTAATTTGAAAGAAAAAAAAAAGAATTAGTTTAATTGAATTGAATTGAATTAATTCATGGATAATATAAATAATTAGAACATTTATTTGAGATAATCCATTAGAGGGATGACCAAAGAATTTAATTTATTGAATTGTTTAAATTTGAGCATAACCTTTTAAGTTAATTGAAATAATTTAAATATAGTTTGGGCTAATTAATTTGTTGGACAAATTAATTAGTTTATGGGCTTGTCTATTTAATAAATTATATTTATTCATTAGTGGAAATGGATTTGAATTAATTAATTCATTAGACTAATTAATTATTATCTGGACTTAAGGATTATTTAATTGAATTAAAATAATTGGGCTTCCTTTCAATTAAATTAATTGAATGAATTTTGGATCCATTAAACTTTGGTTAGGTTTCATTTAAATTAATTAAATTAAGCCCGGTCCAACTATAAAAACCGTAGCCATCGATTTTAACTTCATTTTGAGTCAAGGAGGACTCCTCCTTGAGTGGAGAGCCCCACTCATCCAACAAGTTTAGTCGGTGCCCAATGTGAGGACTTGGTTATGAGTGTTTGAGAGAGTAGATCTTTTACAATACACACAACTCCATCACTCTCTAATTTCACCACAACACTCGGCCACCTCCTCTCTCTAGGCCTCACATTTTTCTCTCCCTCTCCGTGTTTATAAGTTCTCCTTAAATTAGATTCAAGTAGAGAACAATTAAAATTTTGATAAACTAATCAATAGTGTGATTCGAAGTTTGTTTTCTTCCAAAATCGAACATCTACCTAACTAGGTTGATATCCACGATGTGGTGTGGACTATATTAGAAAAATTCTACGTTGATCCTAGCACGGACAAATAGGTGGAGAATGAGAATCAATGCGAGTAGCCGAATAGAAGTCAGATAAAAGGTAAAATCCGTGGTTATTTCTGTTCTCTTTGTTTAATCATTATCATGTTAACGCATGATGTTTATTTTATATTATTTCTGTATTTTTTAAATTACACAATGTCTAGGAATTATCAAAGGGTACACTTTTTCGATCCGGTTAAATTATTTTAATAGCCTTTTAGTTTATGATCTTGTCGCATTCTTAGACTGATTCATAACCTTTTACTCCTGGGGAGCAAGAGGGCACCCTTGCAAAGAAATCCTAACAGACGAACTCCTCATCTGGAAAAAGCCTAATTGGTGGAACCAGTAATCCACAATAGCACGTGTCCTGCTCCGAGAATGTTTCCTTTCTGCATCAT
>NC_026149.1:5731532-5747203 GCF_000512975.1 Sesamum indicum | reverse complement strand
TCGTGTGTTTGTAACCACCTTCACATGGTTGGCCAAATTGTGGTTCAATTAATTTCCCACTTGATCAATCTGACCATTCAAAGAATTTCACTTTCTCTTTTTGCATCAATTTGCCAGCTAGTAAACAACGCGGAAAGAAACCCACGAGCCTTGTTTCCCCACAAAAAAAAAAAAAAAGAAAGAGAATCAATATGGGAGAGTATCTCTAACATTTTAAGTTAGCGGCCCTAGACGTCACTTCTGCAACATCAAATGTATTTACTTGTGCAATTTCATGGGGATTGCATGGTGGAGACTTCTTCAAGTCCTTAGCCAAGAAGTCCTCTCCTAATTTTTATAGTCCCCTAGCCCAGGCTGATAGATATATTGACTTGGAGGAAGTTAGAAAGTACAAGTATAAAGCCTTTAGTGAAAAAAGCAAGGAATGGGAAAACAAGACCGCGTTCCACACAGGCCTCGAGGAATAAGTGCAACCTCATAGCAGACACTTAGGTCCTTTTGAGGTGCATAAGTTTTGTTCTGTGTAGGCACAAAAAAAAGCCCTGTCTTCTACACATACACAAAAAAGCCCTGTCTTCCACACAAGCACATAAGCTGTGTTGAGGGCAGACACCTTATCGCTCCTCCCACGAAACCCCTAAGTCTTGCTCCTAGTAGGCACCTTTAGATAAGCCCTCTTCCGAGGAGACACACAATTCTTGCTCAGCACATGTAGAAAAAACCCAATTCATAATAGACACGTCTCTATTATTAATATTTTCTTGCAAAAAAATAAAGCCTTACACTCAAGTAGGCACAAAAAGCACTCGTCAAGCCCTCCGCCGTGGAGGCACACGAGCTTGCTCCGAAAAGCTCCTTTAGCAAAAGTCCTACTCCATATAAGCATGAAGTAAACTCTTTGTTCTCTAAGCATGTTTATGTTAGTAATATTTTCCTACAAGAATTAGAAACAAAAAAAGGCTCTTTCTTGGGGCCAGTCTCTTGGCTTCAAAGACTTGTACTTTTAATAAGTGGAGAAATCCCACCTATTAGAGTAGGGGGGGGGGGGGGGGAGGGAGGGGCTAAATGATGCCCATAAAAATGGGTTGGCTCAATCGATTTAAAAGGAAGAAAAATATTGTAAAAGCCCAAGATGCCCCCATGAGGCCCAATTCGAGTAAAGGCTCAAAATGCCTTCAAGAAGCCCGGTCCAAATAGAGCCCGAAGGAAATATAGTACGAGATTCCCCCAGGAACTAAATTTGGCTAAAAAAAGCCCAATCGGTCCAAATCTGAAAGGGTTTCGATCCAAGAAGACTATACAGGCCCACAAAAAATCAAGGGGCTTGAAATCCTCCAACCAAAATTAAAGCCCGTCTCACATAGTGTCACGAGTGGCCTAGGTGGCATTTATGTAGGATCACTAGAGGCACACGTCACAGAATCAAATAAGGACTAACCGTTCCCTCGAAGACACGTGGCACCTCTATCCAAAAGTAATTTTATAAGCTGTAAAAGCTTGGACTCTAACTAGGAGCAAATGACTTTTCCATCACCTTCTCAAAAATTCAGAAAGGCATCACTATCTCTGAATGATGCCTTCATCCACAGCGTACTCCAATTGCCTATTGAATAACCCTCCACTGAATTCGGGAGATCCCCCAACCGCTGTGGACCTTCATGCTACAATTTTCCACTTTCATGCTACCACCATAGCTTGAAGAAATATTGTAATTTCATATTGAGAGTTTGTTTCGATATCAACATCTCTTTTATACATGAAAAATGAGGAATAACACTCAATATCATTCATCTGCACTCTGTTTTTTTTTTTTTTTTTTCTAGCTCTTATTTCACTACTTTCTATTCCAAGTGAACCCGAGCACTATATTTTTTTCTCGACTTCATTAGTAAGTGAGATTAACCTTTTGGTGTCTCACTTTTTATTTATTTATTTATTTATTTTAAATATTATTTTCATTAATTTTTTGAATTTTCTCCCTCTTCTCATAACTGCCAAGTTGTCCAGTCTTCTCAACTTCTACTAACTTCAACTTCTTATAGTTCTTTTTTATATAGCTGATGAGATAGAAAGTCAAAAATCTAGATAGAGGTGCAATTAAGAAATCAAGCATGGAAATAACGTATAATAGCAACCAGTTTTAAAATAAATTAAATAGACACATCAACTATACCACTGTTGCTAGTTTATTATTATAGGTGTAAAGAGGTCAGAGTTGGATTGCAAAATATATTTTGAATAAGATATTTTTTAATACCTACAATATTTGTTCCGGCTTCATACAGTCCCAACTAAGGACCAATTTTTCTGTTAGTCCGCATCTAACCGCGACCCGATTAAAAAAATATTTTTCTTTTTTAAATTAATCAAGTCGCGATTGTAAATCGCGACTGCGACTTGACGTGTGAAATGTGAATTGCAATTCATATTTTTAAATAAATTATAAATTATAATTTATTTAAAAAAAATTAATTATATTTTAAAAATACAATGAAACATACAAATGTAATAGTTTATATTTTTCTATACAATTATAAAAAAATATATGGACCTGACGTGTATGGACTAAAATACCTTTAATAGAAAGTCAAAAATCCAGATAGAGATGTAATTAAGAAATCAAATAACGTCTAATAACAATTAGTTATAAAATAAATTAAATAGACACATCAAGTATCCATCAAATTCTGATTAATTCTTTATTTATATATAATAAAATAAATATAATAATAATTTAAAATTTGCACGCTGATTAAGGCTATGTTTGGATTTGTTATTTTGTATTTTTCGAGACAAGATAAAACACACTCAATGTTTGTTTTTGTGTTGTGTGATTTTCTGTCTTTCAACTTTCTATATATGCATAATATAAAACAGACATGATTTGACAATAAACAGTAATTTTTGTTTTCAAAAAATACAACATTAAGCATAAAATATTTATATATAAAAATATATAATTTGACAATTAACAGTGATTTTTGTCTCCCAAATTCGAACATCAAACCTACATCACTTATTTTAAAATATTTTAAATTACCACAAAACACAAATCCAAACATATCATCTATTTCCAACACACACTTACTTATCTCTATTTTTCTTTCTATTTTCTAAACACAAAACAAAACAATTAAAATATAAATCTAAATACAATGCAAGTGTTTTTCGGTTAGTCCGCATCGGGACCCACACCCACCAAACATCAACTCATCATCTGCTAAGAACAATGTTGACCATGGCGACACCTACCGAAGCTTCCATATTGCGAGAATTATTGCAAACAGTGAACAAAGAATCATTGACTTTTCAATGTTATTCTTCACTTCTTATGTATTAACTGAAAGTTTAAATTATAACGATATTTTTTAAAATTTGATATAATTGTAAATATTTTTTTTTTATTTTAAAAATATTAATATTTATCTGATTTTAATTATCTTCTTACAATTAGGCCATCCTTTATCGTTTCATCTATTTTGTTTTTTTTTCTGAATTAAATGGATAAGTTTTTTATGATTTTCCATCCGTCCCGTTCCATATTTTTTTTACAGATTTTTATTTTTTAAAATAAAATATAATAAGGGCAAAATTGATAATTAAAATTACATAATTTCATTTAAAAATAAAGATATATTCACAACTATGTCAAATATAAAGAAAAATCGCTGTTATTTAACGTAACTAATACAACCTAATTTTACCATACATGCATATCTTTATATATAGCTGATCAGATAATAAGTCACAAATCCAGATACAGGCGCAATTCACAAATCAAACATGGAAATAAGCTGGCTATACGCTCTCCTCTCACTCTTCCTTCTCTCCCTAGTGTTGAACTTTTCATCAAAACCAAAAAGAAACCTCCCACCAAGTCCAATGCCAGCACTTCCTGTATTAGGCCACCTCCACTTCCTCAAATTCCCACTTCATCGCACCATTCACAAGCTCTCTCAACAATTAGGACCTATCTTTTCACTTCGTTTCGGCAACCGCCTCGTTGTGGCTGTCTCCTCCCCAGCCATCGTGGAGGAGTGCTTCACCAAGAAAGACATCGTGCTAGCCAACCGGCCCCGGTTAGTCATAGGCGAATACGTCGGCTACAACAACACAATCCTGGTTGGTTCCAACTATGGTGAGCATTGGCGCAACCTTCGCCGCCTGACCACTGTTGAAGTATTCTCCACAGCTCGCCTCAATGTGTTTCAGTCCATCAGACAAGACGAAAACAAACTTTTGTTGAAACAGCTCTATGGAAAGTCATGCCAAGACTTTGCCAGAGTTGAACTCAGGTCTATGTTGTCTGAGCTAACATTCAATGTTATCATGAGAATGGTAGCTGGGAAGCGGTATTTCGGTGAGGACGAGGAAAATGACGAAGCGAAGCAATTTAGAGAGATCATAGAAAAGGTTCTCATACTAGCTGGTGTGTCGAATCCCGGAGATTTCTTCCCAGTGTTCAGATGGATTGACTATAAAGGTTATGAGAAGACTTGGACGAGACTTACTGGAAAAATGGATACTTTCTTGCAAGGTTTGATTGATGAACACAAAAGAGATAAGAGTAGGAATACAATGATAGATCATTTGCTCTCTTTGCAAGAATCAGAGCCTGAGTACTACAGAGATGTCATCATCAAAGGGATTATAATGGTAAGTTCTTCATTCTTTCTTCTTAATTGTTCTCCAGGAGGATTAGATTGAGTGTATAGCCTATGAATACCACATAGAGTACACTGTTAACAATTGATGTAGGGCAGTACGAACATCAAGATGTATTCGTGATTGATGCCATGTTAACATGCCATACATCTCAATCATGTGTAATTCTATGATATTGAAACTCATTTCATTCATTAGATCACAATCACAACATGTAATCATCATTTTTATGTGGTAAAAAAATGGCAGAATATGCTACTTGCCGGGGTAGACACATCAGGAGTGACCATAGAATGGGCAATGTCTGCTTTGCTAAATCACCCCGAAAAATTGGATAAGGTCAGGGTTGAGATAGACAATCTTATTGGCAGCAATCGTGTCGTTAATGAATCAGACTTGTCCAAGCTTCCATATCTCCAAAATGTTATTTTGGAGACGTTTCGTCTATTTCCTCCAGTACCATTACTAGTACCACATGAGGCATCGGCTGATTGCACGCTCGGTGGATATGACATACCGCGGGACACAATGATACTAGTAAACGCTTGGGCCATTCATCGAGACCCCTTACTCTGGGATGATGCCACAAGTTTCAAACCCGAGCGTTTTGAAGGAGCAAGAGAAGTTGGACCCACGAAGTTGTTGCCGTTCGGGATGGGAAGAAGGTCATGCCCGGGCAACGGCCTAGCCAATCGGGTTGTCGGCTTAGCCATAGCGTCTCTAATACAATGTTTTGAGTGGCAAAGAGTTGATGATTCCTTGGTAGATTTAACAGAAGGAGAAGGGCTTTCCATGCCTAAACTCACACCATTGGAGGCCAGGTGCAGGGCACGTGATGTGCTTCATAAAGTTCTAGCTGAGCCATCCCAAAATTAACCTTATCTTGTGATACTTTTACATATTATTATGTATGCGTTTTCAATCTTGCTTTGAATACCATTTAGGGTAATGTAATTTACCTCCCTCTCATATTGAAAATGAGAAAATTACTCCTTATAGAAAAATAATAACAATTTATTTTTCTGTACTTTTTAAAATTAAGTAATTTAACTCCTTGTCTAAGTAAATTGTTTCATTTTGAAAAAAACAAAAGGTGATAAATTGCTACATTTTAAAAAACACAGGAAGGTAAATTACTATTTTTTTCATGGGGAGATAATTTGCTCATTTACAGTATCACACGACGATTGCTTACATTTTAAAAAATACAAAAAAATTACTACTCATTTACAAGGTGATAAATTGCTACATTTTAAAAAATTATCTTTTTTGTAAAAAAATAATTTACTCATTTACAATATTACTGAAAAATTACTTGCATTTTTTTTTCCTTATTTTGCCCAATGAATTAATAGTATAATTAACTCCCACCTAGACAAAATGGGTTCATTAAATGTCACGATGGCTATATGGTGCATTTTCGACTATGACCCCCCCTTCACATTTCCGTAGTTGGTCACAAAAGTCTAATCATGTGTCCATCCTATTCCAAATTAATTGTCGAGGGTTTTTGGAAAATTATATAATTTTTTTTAAATATTTTATAAAATATTTGAAATTAATTGAGAAGCATTCAAAAATCAGATTATGAGATTAAAAAATATAATGTTAATAGCTCGTAAGCTTATTTGAAAAAGTAAAAAGTTCCTGATTTACATTAAAAGTAATCTTATTTGAGAAAGTAAAGAGTTCCTAAATTATTTTATAAATTTAACAAATGTCTTCGACTTTGAGTACATAAATTACAAATATGTTGTTGCTAGCATAGTATAAATTTCATGATTTTATTTTATTTGATTGGGCAAATTTTTTTTTAATCCCGTTAAAAAGTGTTATTTTTGTTTTTGGTACCACAATTGTGGTATGTGGCCGTTAACGACTGTTAACTCCCATTGGTTCATGTGATTTTGAATTAAATTTGACTTCAAAGATCCTGTTTAATGGTACCAAATAAAATAAAAAATATTATATTTTTTGTATCATTAAAGAAAAATATTTACCGACTTTGCCCACAAACTATAAGATTTTTTTTTTATTTTTTATAAAAATAAAAATGTTAGGAAAATTTTATTTTTAATATATAATGAATAGTTTTAAAATTGCAATTATTTTTATTACAGATAATTTCTAGGATCTATTTTACTATTTTTTAGATTAATTTTTTATTTGGTCTAAAAATATGTTAATATTTGAGAACAAACTATAAAAAGTAAAATTTATTTTCTGAATAAAAGTATTAGATAATTTTTTTATTAAATAATAAATTAATTTTTAAATTATAATTATTTACATTCGAGATAAATTTTTGAAATAAAATTAAAATTTATTTCTTACTTTTTTCAATCAAAGTTTATTAAAATATTTTTAGAATAAATGTTACTTTTTATAATTTGAGCTGAAATATTAATACATTTTTAGACTAATAATAATTTAATTTTAAAAAGAGTAAAATAAATCCTAGAAATTATCTGAATTAGACATAATTAGAACTTTAGAACTATTTATAACATATATTAAAATAAAATTATTCTAATTTTTCATTTTGTTAGAAAATAGAAAGAAATTTTTATAGCTTGTGGCAAAAGTTGATCAAAATATATATTTTTTTCTTTTAATGGTACAAAAGAAAGATGTTTTTTTTTTCTTTGTACCATTAAACAACGTGAAAATCAGTCAAAATCAGGTCAGCCAATAGGAGTTAACGGCCACGTGCGAGACACATGGCCTCTATCGTTACCTTAGGACCAAAAAAACGTATTTTTGTGTGTTATGATACAAAAAACAACACTCGCAATAATTATGATACCAAAAATAAAAATAGTATTTTTTAACTGGACCAAAAAGGACTTTGCCCTTATTAGAACATTTCAAGAATTTAATTTTAAAATAAATTTGATATTTTATAAATTTTAAAAATATTTTATTGTATAATGAGTTTATAAAATATTTCAAATAAATTTAGCCCAACGTCTTAATCTTCAAAATGAACCAAAGAAGGCTCAAATTCGGAAACACTTATTTATACAATTGATATTATTTTTTATTACATTTATATTGACATATTCTACTGAAATATTAATAGCAAAGAAAAAGAGTGAAATGTTTAAGAGATATATTTTTAACTATATTAATATTATTTATTGTTTCAAAATTATTTTTATCATATTAAAAATTATTTATAACATCACTAATTCGATATTATTAATTCAACAATTGAACAAATAACCCAAACCCACTTCAATTAGAATCTAATTATATATGTTATTAGATTGTATTATAATTATATTTAGAGATGAGAGTAGGAAAAGAAATCATCTTAAATTTGAAGATCAAGCAATATTTTTGTGGAGTTTTAATTAATTGATTTCTAATTTTTAGGGTGTCAATTAATTGAAGATCAAGCGAATCAATGGAGGAGACATTTAGGCTGACAAATTGTTGAACACTTCAAATCTTTCTCAAATAATTTACACATTTTTTATCCCCTCCCGGCTCCACGTCAACATCCATGTAGGATGCTAATTGAGTAAGTGAACTGCAGTTGACAGTCGAAACCTTAAGTCCCAACTTATCTGGGTAAAATATGGTAATTTTTGGTGAAAAAGACTAAATACCACTAAATTAAAACTTACAGGACTAAAATTGCCAATCTAATACGTACACGACTTAATTTTGCTATCCCCTTATACATACATGACCAATTTTGCAACTTTACCTCTAAATTACGACAACTTAAAATTATGATAAATCAATGTTTTACAATGCAAACAAAATCAACACAAAAGTTTAAGTTGTGACTATAGTTAATCAATTTATCATTTGTTTACCTATGAGCATAACATTTGCTATGACTTTTAATTATAGCTATATATCGATCCCGTTTGCTAAAACAACGGCTAATAAGCCTCTGTGTGATCATGGTTAATTAGTATTCGTCCTAATATCTTACTTTTAACTATGGTAATTAAGCATATAAAATGTCATTTTTTTGCTAGCCGGAATCTAAATTATCGACTGTCTTTCTGATCAATAGTTGATGTTTACTTTCGCTGCAAATTTGCAACGGCTTTTCCCACGACTTTGCAATGGAGTTTCAATTTTTTTGAATTTTCGTGGCAAATTCTATTGGAGACTAATCAAATATAGTTAATTCAAACTTAAAAGTTTCAACTAAACTAATTTAACATAGTTAATTATCAACTTAAAACCTTCGACTAAACTAAATTAAGTAAGCTAACTATGAACTTGAAGTTTCAACTAAATTAATTTAATTAAATTAACTATCAACTTTTAAAAACTTTGATTTAACTGTCAACTTAAAAAACCTTCAAGTAAACTAATTTAATACGAAACCAAAGTTGTAAGTGTCTATTATTTAAGATAAAATCAAAGTAAATAGTTTATAGTCTTTAATTTATTTTCTAATTATATTTTTCTTAATTATACTGAAAAAAATTCAAAAATTGAGTGATCATCGCAATATTGCTTCTAAAAATTTACCCAAGTGATTATCGAGCACATCGGTTAACGATCAACAACTATGCTTGGAGGAACAAAGAAGAATCGAGTTTGGGGGATAGCCTCGGAGACAAGCCTTATGTTTGAGATGGCCCAAGCAATGTTTGACATTGCTTATTTTGCCATATTTTTGTCTTGTTTATAAGTATTTGATTTTTAAATACAATTATATTTTATTTTAACCACTTAATATTTTATACATAATATTTTCTACATCATTGGAATAATTAAAAATTTTAAAAAATATAAAATAATATAATTATTCTACGTGGTTAATTCATATATTACATTATTTGAATAATGTATTTAAATTTATCACCTCGAATAGAACAACTAACAAAAAATATTGTTAATCCATTATTAGAGTGCATTTAATTATTCTTAAAAGTGTATTTACATAAATTATTTTTTTTATTTCCATACATATATAATTAGGAAATAATATTTATTTTAATCCACTCACAACTAAATAAATTATATATATTTTTATACATATATATAAATATATATAAAAGAGACATGATTTGACAATGAACAGTATTTTTTGTCTCCCCACTACCCAACATCAAACATAACATACTTATTTTATATTATCTTCAAAAACAAATCCAAACATACACACTATCTCTAACTTATTTTTATTTATCTTTGTTTTTCTCTCTCTATCTCCACAAAATACCCAAAAACAAGTTAAAAACAAAACCAAACATAATGAAGGATATCCACTTGTTTTATCTCGGACATAACCACTCTCATTCCAGTACTAGAACACAATGGATCGGACCCGAATATCCCAACAACTGCAGACCTTCCACCGTATCAGTGGATGAATTAGTCTTATATAACCATTTTGAGACCATACTCACCAAGTACATGATCTTCTCCAACCAACTTATGATTGTCCATAAATAGAGAGTTCTCCTAGCGAAAGAACGCAATTTGAGCCTACATACTACAAATTTCTACCTTCATGCTACCACTTTAGTTTGAAAAAAACACTGTAATTTCGTTTTGGAGTTTGTTTCAATATCAACCTCTCTTTTGTACATGAAAAATGAGGAATAACACTCGATATCATTCACTTGCACTCTTTTTCTTTTTTCCAGCACTTATTTCACTACATTCTATTTCATGGACCCAAGCAACATATTTTTTTCTCGACTTTATTATTAAGTGAGATCAACCTTTCGGTGTCTTATTTTTTTTATCTATTTATTTTATATTATTTTCATTAATTTTTTTAAATTTTCTCCCTCTTTTCATAACTGTCAAGTTGTCTAGTCTTCTCAAATTCTACTAACTTCAACTTCTTATAGTTTTTTTTTAATAGTAATTTATTTAATTAAAATTTAAATATAATTTAAAAATAAAATAAATTTTTAAAATTGGTATTTAATTAGCACACTCAATTAAGTGTGCGGAATCCACTAGTTATTTATTAAGGAAGAGGCCCGATGGTAACTATATTGGCTGACCTAACGTGTATAGACTAAAATATTCTTAAATATATTTATTTATTTCATAAATCAGTTATTACGTTATCCAATTGGCTTTATAGATATTTCTTTTTGTCTAAAATATAAATAATTATGTATTTTATACACACAAAAAAGATGTACCATAGCAACTAGTTATAAAATAAATTAAATACACACATCAAGTGTATTTTTATTATTGTAGGTGTATAGAGATCTGAGTTGGGTTGCAAAATATATTTTGACTAAGATATTCTTAAAAATATACTTATTTTAATATAAAATTATTATTTCTTTAAATATTTATTTCAATAAAATTCTACTTATGCTCATTAAATTTAATAAAGATTATTTAAAAAACCATCATATTCTGATTAATTCTTTATTTATATATAATAAAACAAATATTAATTTAAATCAAGTGTAGAACCAGTTGTATATATCCTATTAAATAAGTGGTACGCTCGACTTTCACGTTAAATTGTCAGCAGGAGAAGTCGGCATTCGTTATTTGTCAACTTAACCCCGCATCGGGATCCGCACGCAGTGAGCAAGCAGTAAATAAAGAAATTAAGTGAATAATTTTTTTATAATTTTTTATTTTAACAATCGTTTTACAATTAGGTTAATCATTTAGGTTTTCATCCACTTTGATTTTTTTTTTTGAATTAAGTGGATAATTTTTTTATAATTTTTAAAATTTTTTAACCGCCGCCGCGTCCCATATTTTTTTAAAAAGAAAATATAGGTCTAACATGATACTTTCATGTCTCTATTCAAAAATTACATAATTTCATAAAAGAACAAAGACATATTCGCAATTATGTCAAATATAAAAAAAATAGGTCTTATTTAACATAACTAATACAACGTTATTTTACCATACATGTATATCTTTATATATAGCTGATCAGATAACATGTAAAAAATCCAGATACAGGTGCAATTCACAAATAAAGCATGGAAATAAGCTGGCTATGCGCTCTCCTCTCACTCTTCCTTCTCTCCCTAGTGTTGATGTTTTCACCAAAAGCAAAAAGAAAACTCCCACCAAGTCCAGCGCCAGCACTTCCTGTATTAGGCCACCTCCACTTCCTCAAATTCCCACTTCATCGCACCATTCACAAGCTCTCTCAAGAATTAGGACCTATCTTCTCACTTCGTTTCGGCAACCGCCTCGTGGTGGCTGTCTCCTCCCCGGCCATCGTGGAGGAGTGCTTCACCAAGAACGATATCGTGCTAGCCAACCGGCCCCGGTTCATCATAAGCAAATACGTCGGCTACAACTACACATCCCTAGTTGGTTCCCCGTATGGTGAGCATTGGCGCAACCTTCGCCGCCTGACCACTGTCGAAATATTCTCCACAGCTCGCCTCAATGTGTTTCAGTCCATCAGACATGACGAAAACAAACTTCTGCTGAAACAGCTCTATGGAAAGTCATGCCAAGACTTTGCAAGAGTTGAACTCAGGTCTATGTTGTCTGAGCTAACATTCAATGTTATCATGAGAATGGTGGCCGGGAAGCGTTATTTCGGTGATGATGAGGAAAATGATGAGGCGAAGCAATTTAGAGAGATCATAGATAAGGTTCTCATACTAGGTGGTGTGTCGAACCCCGGAGATTTCATCCCAGTGTTCAGATGGATTGACTATAAAGGTTATGAGAAGACTTTGAAGAGAGTTACTGGGAAAATGGACGCTTTTTTTCAAGGTTTGATTAATGAACATAAAAGAGATAAGAGTAGACATACAATGATAGATCATTTGCTCTCTTTGCAAGAATCAGAGCCTGAGTACTACACAGATGTTATGATCAAAGGGATTATAATGGTAAGTTCTTCATTCTTTCTTCTTAATTGTTCTCCTCGAGGATTAGATTGAGCGTATACCTATGAACACCACATAGAGTACACTGTTAACAATTGATGCAGTGCAGTACGAACATCAAGATGCATTCATGATTGATGCCATGTTAGACATGCCATACATCTCAATCATGTGTAATTCAGTGATCTCTAAAGTTATGCTCATTCATTGGATCACAATCACAACATATAATCATCGTTTTTATGTGGTAAACAAATGGCAGGTTCTGCTACTTACTGCGACAGATACATCACAAGTGACTATAGAATGGGCAATGTCTGCTCTACTAAATCACCCCGAAAAATTGGACAAGGCCAGGGCTGAGATTGACAATCTTATTGGCAACAATCGCATCGTCAATGAATCAGACTTGTCCAAGCTTCCATATCTCCAAAACGTTATTTTGGAGACGCTTCGTCTATTCCCTGCAGTACCATTACTAGTACCACATGAAGCATCGGCTGATTGCACGCTCGGTGGATATGACATTCCGCAGGGCACGATCCTACTAGTAAATGTTTGGGCCATTCACCGAGACACCTTAGTCTGGGATGATCCCACAAGTTTCAATCCCGAGCGTTTTGAAGGAGCAGGAGAAGTTGGACCCACGAAGCTGTTGCCGTTCGGGATGGGAAGAAGGTCATGCCCGGGCATCGGCCTAGCCAATCGGGTCGTCGGCTTAGCCATAGCGTCTCTAATACAATGTTTTGAGTGGCAAAGGGTTGATGATTCCTTGGTAGATTTAACAGAAGGAGAAGGGCTTTCCATGCCTAAACTTACACCATTGGAGGCCAGGTGCAAGGCACGTGATGTGCTTCATAAACTTCTAGCTGATCTATTTCGAAATTAACCTTATCTTGGATACTTTTACAAGTTACTACGTAAGTATTTTCAGCCATTTACTTACTACTACATTAGCAATAAACTTGTGAGCTAGTTTTCTAGTAATGACATGATCAATAAACTCAATTGTCCCTCTCCAATAAATTTAACTACTAGTGTTAACTTTCTTATAAAGTGATCGTTATATCCTTACTTAATATATATTATTTTTTATTTTATTGACTATTGAATTTTTTTTAAATAATCATCATATTTAATTAATTAATCTCAACTAATAGATTTTAAAAAAGTGAAATGTTTGAATTAAACAAATTATTTAATTTATAATATATAAATAATTAAAATTATTAAAAAATATTATTATTATTATTATTATTATATATTAAAAAATATTTTTTTACTTTATTTAAATTTTTTAATTATATTAATTAAATATATTTTAATTCATTAATAAATAATTTTAGATAATTATAATAATTATATATATTATAGTTAATTAAGAATAATTTTTAGATAATATAATAAGTATTCTATTTTATAACTTACAATTATTATAATTGCTTAGTATTTATATCCATTTACATATCTAAATTTAAAAAATAAAATTTAGTATAGTAGTCTTTGTAATGTATTTTTTGTTATTTTTTTGTATTTTGATATTTAATATAATATGTTTAATTATAAAATAATTTATATTTTTAGAAGAGAGGAAAATGCCTAAAAGAATTAAAAAGTCAATTTGACCATAGTAATTTTAGATTCAATATATGGGTATTTCAGTCAATTAAAAATAAAAAATACCAAAATACGCAAAAAAATCAAGCCTGAATGTACTTCAAACGCGTGCATCCCACCTTCCGTTAATTTATAACGGGTAAAGCAAAAGATTAGAAGGGTTATTAGCTATTTCAAAAAAATACACGGTATAAAATGAAATTTAGCCTAATAATTATTACTAACGTCACTAGTTCGACATTATTAACCTAACTGCTGGATCAATAACGCGTCAATTTTTTATTCGATTAAAATATAAATTTCAAAACATTGATTATACACTTGAACATCAAATTGTTACCTTGCAAGTTTTCTCTAATGAATAACCTTTCTGTTTGCATCCATGTTACTATATACATTTCTATAAATAACCTTTAAAGCGAAAATTGTATATTTATAAGGTAGAGCTATTATTTCATCCTCCCAAGCAAAGCCATCCTAACTCTATTTGCACCAACTCCTATAGTAAATGTGGTGGGATAATTTCACTTTTCACATTTAAAATATATTTTAGTTTTATAGTAAATATGTTGGGATAATTTCACTTTTCACATTTAAAATATATTACCTTTTAGTTTTAGTACTACAGATTTTCAAGTTATTAAATTTGGTATCCAAAATTTTTAATTTTCATCTGTTTGAATACCCTCCATTAAATTGTTGTTAAAGCAATCGGTCAATTTAATTTTGAAGAAAAAATTAGATGAAAATTTGTTTATGTAAGGGCATGTTTTGCTTCCATTTTATTCAATACACAAAAAAAGTTCTATTTGATTCATTTCGATTTTAATTTCATAAACGAGGACAATAATTTTAAAATAAATACATAATTAATCTAATTTTTATATAAAAAAAATTAGGGTTTAATGCAATTTACTCCCTGTAATATTGCAAATGAGCAAATTACCCCCTATAAAAAAAATAATAGCAATTTACTCCCCTATATTTTTTAAAATGAAGCGATTTACCCCCCTATCTGGAGAGGTAAATTGCTTAATTTTTAAAAGACACAAGGGTGTAAGTTGCTGTATTTTAAAAAATACAGGGGTATAAATTGCTATTTTTTTTTTCATATGGGGTAATTTGCACATTTGCAATATCACAAAGGTAATTTTCTTTTTGCTTGGCCACAATGCAAATATTGTTATACTCTATTTATCGAGGGTTTATGCTATAAATTTTTTTATATTTTGTTTAGTTATTTTAGCAAATGATTTTGTTTTTTTACTTTTTTTTGTGACTAGCGAAATAGAAAATTTTAATAAATTCCAAAAATAATAATTGAAATGTAGTTCTTATTTTGTGCACAAACAACGATATAGTGGTTGCAATCATGGAACTGAATATGCATGCCTATTTCGAGTTCATGCAGTTCCAGCCACTCCTCTCTCCCCCTCGCTGGGTGTCCGCTAGCCCCACATGCTCAGAGCAGTATTCTACTCCTTTTTTTCTCATTCTTGTCCTTAGGATATCGGACATCGACGCAAAAATCAATCTTAAGTGTGTGTGTGGGGGGGGGGGGGTTTT